>NC_092193.1:19915945-19978445 GCF_043641665.1 Enoplosus armatus | reverse complement strand
ACATTTGGCCACTAAAACATGCAGACAGTTCTTTGGTGTGTGTGTGTGTGTGTGTGTGTGTGTGTGTGTGTGTGTGTGTGTGTGTGTGTGTGTGTGTGTGTGCGCGTGTGTGTGTCCCACCACTACACAATGATGGTCAAGATTTCTGTCTTTGTCTGGCTGGGGGTTGGCGGCTGGACACCAGTCTGCTCTTCCTTCCCCCTCCACACACACACACACACACACACACACACACACACACACAGTCAGACACATGGACAGGTTTGGTCTGTTTTTGTGGGAGGAAGGTGTCACGAGTCAGCGGTACAAGGCCAGGTCTGCTTTTTCATTGGTCGACCCCTACTTCCTACTTCCTGGATGACCCGCCGCCATCTGGGGAAGTGATTGGTTGAGAAGAAGCCTCTTGAGCGGGGTTGCCGCGGGTTACCCCTCCGAGGCCCTGTCACTCCAATGAGTCGTAGAGCCTCTGCTAATGATCAAACCAGCCAAGTCACGAACATTTTCACCTTCTTGCCTTTCTAAGGTTTCAATAAATCCAGGGAGGAAAATGAAATACACAATATATAAGAGCATTATTTTAATAAAATATTTGGATCAAACAAATGATTCAAATTGAGAGGATGATGATTGGGGAGGAAATAAGGATGAGAGAGGAGAGGAGAAAACAGGGGAGAAAGGAAATAAGGACAGAGGAGAGGAAATAAGGACGAGAGAGATGACAGAAAATGAGCACATAAGAGAGGAAATGGGGATAAGAGAGGAAGGAGGGAAAGATAGGGAAGGAGAGAAGAGGAAATCAGGACAGAGGAGAGGAAAGGAAATGACAGGAGAGGAAATTAGGACGCAAGAGAGGCGAGGATAGGAGATGAAGGAGGAGAGGACATATTTCCTTCATTTATATCTACATATATTAATTTTCCCCTTCTGTCATCTATACCAACCTCCTCTCCTTGTTTTCTCCCGTCTCCCTTCACCTATGTGTCCTGCATTTGCACACGCCTCATTCCTCTCCCTCCTTCCTTTGTCCTCACCTCTTTTCACCCCTCCCTCTCTCCCTCTCTCCCCTCTCCGCCTTTTACACTCCTCTACCTCCTTCCTCTGTCCGTCTCTCCCAGTCTCTCCTGTTTATGAAGGTAAATTTATAGGTCTACCAGGAGCTGTTAGCTGGAGGTGGCCTCCGCCGCTCAAACCACAACAAGGCTTCACCCTCCACATGGAACAGAGACAGCATAGTGAGCATACTGGGCTATTTCCATCACCGCACATTACACATGATGGTACACTCACACCTCCCATTATCTACTAATGAGCAATCTGTTTTCTTCCTGCTCTCCCTTTTGGATCTGCCTCGCTCCATCATATTCTTGATGAGTGGTTGGGTCTTTTTTCTTTTTTCCTTTCTTTTTTCTTACTTTATATTGCTCCATCTAGCATTTGTTTTTTATTGGTCTACAAGGAGCAGTTAGCCAGTGGTGGGCTCCACTTTTTAACCAGCACATGTGTTGTGCTGTTCTTCACACACCGCTGTTATAAGTCAGCTCACTCAGTACATAGTTATATCATTTATGTAGTGTATCATTTCTCTTGTTTTATACTTTACTGAAACACTGCTGTCCAAGTGTTTCTGTATGTTGTACAAACTGGAACACGTCAGAATAAAAGACATGAGAACGTGAGACGATGAGTAAAATCTGTGACAGGAGCGACATTTCACCGACTGTATATTCACGTGTTTTTTAATAAAGAGAACTATCTCTCACACACTCGCATCAACATGGAGGGTGTTGTGTTCCTGTAATAACAAAAGGCTGTTCACTCTTTGGGGTTCTGATCCCCCTTTCCGACATTAGGACAGTCAGTTAGCCACAGAATGGAGCAAGCTTATTGGACAATAGAAAGCAAAGCTGGCCATTCACACACGGGAACACAATCGCATATATATACATACACATAAAAATATACCCTTCATCTGATTATAGATTCAAATCATTAAAGTGGCTGCAGTGTTTAAGTGATCTCATCTGGCTTAAGAGAGGAATCATAATGTTTATTCGTGCTTTTCTTTTAAATGAAACCAGAAAGAGACAGATCAAATCGCAAAGGGTTAACAAAATAAAATGTCAAAAACTAGACAACCTGTTCGTGAAACAATGATAAAAAACCATCTGGCTTAAGACTTAAGCAGTTTTTTGGGGGGATTTCCAATATTACAAGTGATCGTAACAATGGCCCGAAATATAAAAATAAGATCCAAGTTGTACTAAACCAGAATTATTGTTTAATAAGGTAAGACGAGGTAGATATCTTTACTCCATCCTGAGAATTTTCTTCTGGTTGAACAGTTTGAGTTTGGCATGTGTTCTGTTGTTAGTCACAGAGTGTTTCTAATGTTCTTTCCCTTCCTCTCTCTTTCTCTGGTGCCATGTGCTGCCTGTCTTCACTTCCTTCCATCTCGTCAACTCAGGTAAGTCAAATATCTTTCACACACACACACACACACACACACACACACACTCACACACATTCAAATATAACCTGAAAACACCTGATGGTGAGTTCATAGGAGGGAGTGAGCATAGTGATGGAAAAGAAGGCGGGGGGTGGAGAGGGGGAGCGGTGAGTTTAGGGGTAAAGTGGGGGTTGGGCTTGGGGGAGGGGGGGGGGTTCAGACTTTTATGAAGTCACTATGAGAAATGGCCTCGACTTGTGTGGCTGGCTGTTAAAACGGTCCCGGGCCATTCAGCAGGGCAGGGTTGCAGAGTATCAGTCAGCTGCTGCTGAATGGGAAATCAGCTAGCCTCACACTCACCCCTAATGATAATAGCTCTTAGCAGACGCACACTGACTCATTTGTGCACACACACACACACACACACACACACACACACAGTCTTATCCACAGGTTAAGCTCATGTTGTTATTCAGAGTGACTTAACATTAGCGCCTCAGTAGCTCCAATTAGTGGATCACAAACATTAGAGGCAACACAAAATAAGGAGTCTTACTGCCCTAGTACGTTACTGTGACCACTGAAATGCAAATCACACACCCACACACTTTCACACACACTCATTTGCAGGCATCTAATCTGTGTTTGTCCACACATTTCTCCTCTTTCTTTCTGAATTTGACTATTTTTGTTTCTTTTAATCATCTAGCTCTCTCTCTCTCTCTCTCTCTCTCTCTCTCTCTCACTCTCTCACTCTCTCACACACACACACACACACACGCAGTCACACACAGCGGTTGTAATTCCTCAGGGTGGCAGTACTCATGTCAGAGGTTTTTACTGATCGCTTGTCGTCTGGTGGGACCAAGGTGACATTTCCTCTTACGACCCTAAATGTGAAACGTAGTGTGTATGTCTATTTGTGAGTGTGTGTGTGTGTGTGTGTGTGTCCCTCTTTAGATAATGAGGGGTCTATATGCAGGGCTGGCAGGATATTAAATATGTAACAGCAGGTTGGAAATGGTGGACAGAGGTGGCTTGTCAGACACACAAACAGACACACGGCTCACACTCTTCCTTTCGTCCTCTCTTCCTCAGTCCCCCCCCCCCCCTCCTCTCTGTCCCAACTGTTTTGTCTTCCTCCTAGACAGACAGGTGTTCTGCACAGCAATTAGCAACGTAGACACAAACACACACAAACTTGCCGATTTTATGAAGGAGGGAGGAGGAAGCATAGGGGAAGTAGGTGGGCTGGTGGTCACCCTCCCGTTTCTCCAGCACGTCTGGAGACACACACACACACACACACACACACACACACACACATACATAAACCAAAGCCGCTGCCATCCGTACCCATCCCTCCCACTGAACAGGAATGTCTGCTGCATTTGTTTGCACTTTCCAAACCAGAAAATGTGCCCCAGATATATCTGAAATAGTTTTACTACAGCAGTCACTTAAATATCTGCATTCAAACGTTTTGCTGATTCAAGAGATATTTTTAGCTCTCAATGAGGATAAAACTGTCCATTCCCAGAGGTTTTCCAGCGTATGCAAACCTTTGGTGGACTGTTGTTTGGTTGCTAGGATGACTTCACAGCTATTCCCCAGCTGTGGCCATGCAGGACACACACACACACACACACACACACACACACACACACATAGACAGGCACACTACTTGGCAGTTTGTACCATTCAATAGGGGTTCCCACCCTCTCTTATCCTCAAAAGATGCCCACTGTAAAGACCTCAATCTATCTCTCTTTGTATTTCCTTTCTTTGTTTCTCTTTCTCTCTCCTCTCCCCTCTTTCCTTGCCTCCAGCCTTTTATCACCTCTGTCTTTATTCTCTCATTTTCTTCTTTACCTCTGCCAAGATTGATTTCCGTTCTCACTATCTCAAGCAGCCCTCTCCTGTGCTCTCCAATACAGTCGGCGTAGCTTGCGAATATGCACACACACACTTTTGAGAATCACAGTAATGGGATTAGAAGGGTCTGCTGAAATATTGAAGAGTCCCAATGCAAATAATGAAAAGGCTGGCAATGTATCTGGATGAGTGTGTGTGTGAGTGTGTGTTAGGGGGTAGTGCAGGTGCTTTGCTCCCTGTGTGTGTGTGTGTGTGTGTATGTTATTAGCGGCCTGTAATGTATGGTTCACAAGTGTGGGTTCACGATGCAGCTAGTACGGCCTGGAGGCACAAAGAAGAAGTACCAAGCTCGAGCACACACACACACACACACACACACATATATAAGGTTTTAACACTGCTCTTCATCACCCAGCACTCTGTCTGTTCACCCCACAATGACACCCCACTTACATCTGTCTTACAGCAAGAGAAGGGGAGTAACGCCTTTGTGATGTGTGTGTGTGTGTGTGTGTGTGTAAGCGTGTGTGTCCTCATGCATGTAAGCAAAGTATGTGTGCAAATGTGACGATGTGTGCTGCATGGGTGTGTATGTGTGTGCATCCTACCAGTGTCTAAGGTTGCTGGCTGAATGGAGGAGAAAATTAGACCTGATATGATAGTCACGCTTCACACTGGCTGTGTGTGTGTGTGTGTGTGTGTGTGTGTGTCCCTATGTGTGAGTGTATGATGACGGTCACTGGAGCCAGTAGTACACAAAGACGGCAGAATATCAACACGGTTTTGATAGTGAGCAGAATGGCGAGGCCCAGATATAAGACAGCACTTGAGATAGTGAGAATTGTCGAGTTTTGTTGTGTGCTGATATGAATTCCTAATTCACCATTTCTCGTTACTGAGATACATTTGTATTTCTTTCACCTTGAACCCCCCTTTTTTTTCCTGACTATGAGAAGATACTGTATTTATAGCTTAGGGCAAAAGAAAATATGCTGAAAGACGCCAAAGTGGAAAAAAAACTCACTCACATGAGCCAGTGTTACCAGATCTTTATTAGCCTGCGACACCACGCTCGAATAACAAATAAACGTCTGTCCAGTGTTTTAGTCGGCGCTTGGATGCAAAATAGCAATGTATGAAAGGATTAGCTCAATGTTGGGAAATAGGCATAAGATTGTATTCCTTGCCAAGAGTTAAATCAGAAGATCGATACCACTCTCATGTCTGTATGCTAAATATAGTAGCCGGAGCCAGCAGGCAGCTAGCTTAGCTTAGCATAAAGGCTGGAAGGGGGGGAAACAACTAGCCTGGCTCTGTCCAAAGATAACAAACCCATCAGCACTTCTAAAGCTCAGACGTTAACGCGTTACTGTATAGTTTGATTCATCTATTCGAAAACCGAAGAGTAAAAAACATAAAGTTTTGGACAGAACATGCCCTTGGACCAATTTCTTGCAGTAGTTTTACTATGCGCTATTGTATCCATTAGCTTACCTTGCCGAGGGTCTTATCTTTTGCAACACTTGTGCGCTTTAATGAGTCTCAGTCCCGAGGTGGCTCTAAATTTACTCACTTTCAGTGCCAGGATGAAGAAGTTGCAGAAACGTCATTTCTCTCTCTCTCTCTTCTTCGATTGGACTGCTGGGAGTAGCTAGAGACACAATCCAGAGATGGTGTAATGACCTTCCGGCTGTTATCAACTCCATTGTATGTTAAATGAGACAGGACAATGGACCCGAGCGGTCAGTGGTTAGCCAAATGGCTACAACGTCTAAGCAGCAGAGACAACACTGTGTTTGATTCTCCGGTTAGAGGATGGAGAGGCGGAGAGAGTGGAGGATAAACATAGAGGAGTGGGGGGGGGGGGGGGGGCACAGGTAAACGAAAGCTGGGGAAGTGTCTAAAACCTCATCCTCGAAAATGACATAGTATAGAATGGGACAGGGGTCATCAACACAATAAACAAAAGAAAGTTAGCCTGGCAAGTATAGTCTCTTTCAAAGGCATATTCTAGCAGTTCACTTCCAGAAAGGTTTCTTCAATAGCAAACAGAGGCCAAACTAGTGTATAATATCTGTACACACTTTGTGTAGACGCTGCAAAAATGTCATCTTAAGTCAAAGTGTCATCCGTCGTCGATTCAAGTGGGATTCTGTGACGGTTGGTAGTCCAAGCAAACCGGACCTTAAAGGAATCCTCCTCAAACGCCCCCATAGTCCACTTCTCCCCCGCTGATCTGAATATTCGGTACGTTCCAGACAATCGTCGCCTCACCCATAATTTGCTACTTCCTACAGAGCCTCTGAGCTACGAAGCGGCATGGAGGTAGCGTGGCACAGGAGGTAGTGTATTTAGCTCAGCTGGGGAGAAACTTGTTTGGAGTGTAGACGAGGTACGAATCAACAGCAGAGGAGTGGATTATGCTGGAGTGGTTTGAAAATGTCTAACTGTTTTGAAGTCAAGCTGACTACAGTTGCTGTCTTATGCACAGAAGCATTCTACAAACTGGCAGCGTATTCTTTTAACTATTGAGAGGCGTCTTGTGTCACGATTCTGTATCTTCAGTTCCTGTCACCAACTCCTCTCATTATTGTGATCCGTTTGTAGTCAACCACTGCTCTGTAAGTGTTGTCCCACTGACTAATTCATTCAAATTCAGTCATAATCACACCCAACTGGAGGATGAGGGGTCATGACTGACAGGTGTTTGAGCCAATAGCGTGCAGGTGTAAATCCCTCCCTTAGGAATAGAGCAGTCCTAATCAAGCCCTTGTAATACACTAGTTCCCGTTAGCTCCCAGGGGCTAATTAGCATTCTAATTACTGATTGCAAATGAGAGCTGCGTTGATTGTGTTCCGCCTGTGAGTGGAGAGCCTCAAGAGAGAGAGAGAGAGAGAGAGAGAGGCATGCACACACACACACACACACACACACACACACACACACTCTGAGTGATCATCGTTAAGAAGCTTATCATGCTCTTGTTCCTCTGCGCATTTCCAGTCCCCTCTCATCTACGGCGTCTCATTAGGATCATAATGCAGTACATATACACACTGGTGGAAAGCGCACGTGCACACCTACACACACACACACACACACACATGCGCCGATGAACATTAAAGATGGTAATAAAGAAACAAACATAAAACATTATATACTGCCAAAGTGTTGTGCTGTTGTTCCTACCAATTAACACAGTGCTGATTTACTGCTCGGGGGAGAACACACACACGCACACACACACACACACACACACACACACACACACACACATACAAACCAGAAATGCATCAGCACACACCCCCAACACACTCAAATGTATGTATATGTGTGTCAAAATCAATTTTGGCAGGGCAAAAGGGTGCAGAACGGACCGAGGGGGCAAGAATAGGGATAATTCCTTGTTACAGTACAACTACAACGTGTCCGTGTATGCTTGCATATTTGTGTGTGGGTGTGTGTTTGTGAATAAGTGAGGGAGAGAATCAGAGACAGTGCGAGGGGGAGTAGATAAGAGCGAACTCACCAACAGCAAATCATCATGTTATGCTGCTCAGTTAGGTGCTTTAACAAGGCTCCTCTAAGCTGCACTTCAGTCCAGTGTCTCTGTGAGTGTGTGTGAGTGTGTGTGTGTGTGTGTGTGTGTGTGCGTGCAAAAGAAACACCTCAGTGCTGTGTTTTGATTGCTGCAGACAATTTTAGCTACTCGGTTTTTCTCCCACTCCTGTTACGTTCTCTGTGTCACCCTCGCGCTGACCGAGTTATCTCGAAAGGAGCGTTCCACTTTTATTCATGTTCTGCCTCCATGTGCAGTCACTGTTCTCGCCCGGTCACTCATAAGGCTTCAAACTACCTAGTTTTTCTCCTTTTGATTCCAAACAACCTGCTATTCAATCCCAGTTTCTCACAACATCACTTTCATCATTTTGGCCATCATTCCCATTTTGTTTTTTTACTCACCGATTGCATTGATCGCCGTCTTTACTCTGACACTAGCACAAAAAAGCCTATTCATTTCAATGAGACCACTGCGTTTGCACAGTGGGTTTGGCAACGCAGAGGGATCTAGCTTTAAAAAAAAAACAGGGTTGTTTAGCAAAGAAGTTGCAAAAACAGACAGCAAGACAAGGGAAAGGGGGTCAGGCCGAATTACGGTAAACATATCTTGCATTTTGCACAGTCTGTCGCGTAGTGTTAGTCAGGGAACATTTGCAAACTGGCATGACATAATAAAATACAACTAAAAAAGAAATGTTCTCATATTATTACACGCTGCATTTCAAACAGGAATGGCTTTACAAGTATTTAGAATCGATACGCTCTGATGTGGTCAGTGTTGGCTACATGTTCAAGATATTTATTTGCTCAATTATTATGAGGGTTTTTTTTTCATCCTGTTATTATGTGCTGCTGCAAATACACCATTTCATAGGAATTATTTAAGTCAATTTGTACTCACACACGCACACACACACACACACACAAACTGTCACCCAGGGGTATTATCTCGTCGCGGATTGTTTCTGACTATATTCTGTGTAAAAATGGTGGAAAGGGGGGTGGGGGGGGAGCAACAGTGAAATTGGAGACTCTTCTCTCTCTCACTCTCTCTGCCGGTGTGTGTGATGTGATTGATGCTCGGCAACCGGTGTTTACTCTTGTTGGTCAATTGAAAACCCAGTGTGGCAGGCTGGGAAAGCACAATGGGGAGAGGAGCTAAAGTGGCGGTGTGAGGTGCTGAACACTGACACGGAGACAAATAGATAGAAAGCTGTTAGAGAGGAGAGGACACAGTGGGAGGGAGGGAGGGAGGACGAGCCAGACACAGACTGCACTGAAAGGGAGCATTAGATTTGATTTCAGCAACCGAGAGGAGCAGAAAGAGGAAAGAATGAAGTGAAAACAGAGGGGACGGTGAAAAGGAAGGATAGCAAGAAAGAAGGAAGGTATTTATAAGGAAAAAAAAAGAAAGTAATGAAAGATTGTAAACAAAAGCTAATAAGGGCACCCAACACGTCCAAAGACATAATTTGAGTGATGGATGGAGGAAGGCAGATGGTCTAAGTAACAGAGAGAAAGAGCTCTAACAAGATGTGAGAAAGCGAGAGACAGACGGAGAGAGAGAGAGGGAGAGAGAGAGAGGGAGAGAGAGAGAGAGAGGGAGAGGGAGAGAGAGAGAGAGGGAGAGAGAGAGAGGGAGAGAGAGAGAGAGAGGGAGAGGGAGAGAGAGAGAGAGGGAGAGAGAGAGGGAGGGAGGGCTGGAGGAGTGGAGATGCTGGTCATTCCTGTCAGCAGGCCTTTAAATGAAAGGCGACAGTGTGTGTTGGGGAGAAGATTGGAAGGCATTAAGGCCTGGCATGTCCTGTGACACCCCGAGAGGCAGAGAGACCTAGAGGGAGAAAGGGGGGAGAGAGAGGCCAATTGAATTCTTCTACCAAGTGCCCACTTGTCCATGTTAAATCTCTCAGTGCACGAGTGTGTGTGTGTGTGTGTGTGTGTGTATGCATTCCTACAGTATGTGTGTGTGTGTGTGTGTGTGTGTGTGTGTGTGTGTGTGTGTGTGTGACATCTTGAAAGGTGAAGTGATTTAGTGAGAACAGAGGAGAGGGAGGATCTATAACGGCCATGCTGCCCTCGCCTTTGTTCACCAGCAAAGCCTGAGCTTATCGGCTGCACAGAGTTCTGCTGTATCGATGGCACCTCTTATGTGTGTGTGTGTGGGGGGGGGGGGGGGTCTGTGCATGTGTTTATATATAAATGAGAAGGCCTGGAAATAAAAGTAACATACAGACATGATAGGCATGTTGTGTTCTCGGTGCTTCAGACTCTAAACGCGACTTCTAGACCAGTATGAGGCATCACGCTGGCTGATCTTGTTTTTAAGGTGTTAGCACTTCAAACTTCCTTTCCTTTCACTCCCGCTGGGACCATCAGAGGTTTGATTTAAGGCCAACAATGTCAGCCTGACCAGGCATGAACCAACAATCTCTCTTAACCCGATCCTTCTTTGCACAAGTCGATCCTTCCTAACCCGACCCGTGCCAGCATTTGTCTAGGTTTAGTTTACTGTACACAAAATGAATGTGCAATGTATTCTTTCAGTGTGTTCAGTGTCCCCACACTGGTTGGGTTATGCCCAGTTGGAATCGGAGTTCAAATCAAGGCTCTACGTGCCTAAAATCATTAAGTAGCTTCAGTTCTTACTCTTTAACTGAAAGAAAAGCAATGAGATGAGTGTGAGAGCGAAAGGTTTGTTCTGCTTCTGTGTCAGTAGTAGGGCCATAGTCTTGCATTTTGTACTGCAGGTCTTGTACTCTCCCTTGGCATTGATTTAAGAGTACAACTCTGGAAACTCATTCACCCCTAAGGTCTATAATGTGTAATGGGGTCAAAACAACAATGATGAAAAACTTAAGCGGATGGGATGACAGCCAAAAGGACCGGAATCCGTACAGCCGGGGCCGGCAGTGCTGCTTCTGCCGTCCCCTTCTCCACTTATTTTTCTGTGTAAAGGGTTTCTCTTTCTCCTTTTTCTTACCAGTCAGACCTGTCCATTGAAGAACGCCGACGGATATTTGACACATATAATCAAGACATCAACATGTACACATTAGCCCGACTGGCCCTCCTCAAAGCACTCAGCTTTGACGGGCTCTGAGATGCTCATTTCCTTGTTTGACCACAATGAATCCACCTTTGTGTGTGTGTGTGTGTGTGTGTGTGTGTGTGTGTGTGTGTGTGTGTGTGTGTGTGTGTGCGCGTGCGTGCGTGTGAGAAAGAGAGAGAGAGCAAGCGGGCGGGGAGGGGTGCTGTGTGAGAGTGTGTGTTTCTTAATAGAGGGTGGTTAGAGGTGTCACCCTGCACCCATTTTAATGTGCTCCACAATTACAGCTGTCATGGCTTGAAGATAATGTCTCAGGATGTTTTTTCTTTTCTGTTTTGCACACACACACACATACACACACACATACACACACACACTAAAGAGTTGAAATATGGTAGACAAGGAACAGGCCCTTGCTCATAAAAAATGCCTCAACGACCTCCATCACCCTTGTGTGTGTGTGTGTGTGTGTGTGTGTGTGTGTGTGTGTGCCTGTGCATGCACTGAAGATGCAAGAGGGCTCTGTGGGTGGATGCCTCTGCGCATGAATTATTATAGTGTGTGTTTGTGTCGATGTGTGCTTACATAGGTGTGTTTGTGCGTGCATTCATGTGTGTGTGTGTGTGTGAGACAATATTTGCTTTGTTGAACGAGCCCCTTGGTGAGAGTCGGGGTGGTTGTAGCATTCCTCATGCAGCAGCAGAGCTGCTCAAGTGATGTTAAAACACTGTAACAGCCACACACTTTAAGACCTGCTCCAAGACCAGTTTTAGTAAACAGCGAGTGAACATGCCATGCAAAGGTGTGACATGCTCGCATGCAACATCATTTGCAGAATTGACGACTGAATAGTTCATATTTTTGAGATGGTGTTGAGGCAGTTACACAAATGTATTCCTCACACTGTGTAAGATACTGTATGCCCGGACACAAAACATCTCATCTTTTGTCTCTGAGTTGTGGGCAGTTGAAAAAAGGCTTTCCAAGGTGATCGCGCAAATTTGCTGTTGGCTGAAAAATGGCACATACTCAATAAACACATGAGAAAACAACCGGAAAACGTAATATATTGTCTGTAATATATGTAATGTAATATATATGATTTTCTTGTCTTGCAAGATAATCATGGGAATGTTTTGCTAAAAGGCCCTCCACACCCGCCCCGGTGATTTGGCTCATTCTGAAAACAAAGAGGAGAGTGAGGGGGATGTCAGTCAAGTTCGAGGTTTAGCTTGAAGCTGCACTGTACCCTAAACCTCCAACTTAAATCCCTACTCCTTAAACCCTAAAATCGAATGAAACCGTATGAAATTCAATGCCATAATATGCTGTACTCTCAAACTTTGTACCATTCTTACGGGTAAATTATACTTTGTGTAACTGTGCAGCAGCGAGGTAAACATTTTGTAACATTCAAGCAGGCCAGATAAAACACACAGTAGGTCTTTCCTCCGTCCAGTAAAAATGAAATCCAGATGAATATTGCTGCTAAATGGTGTGTTGTATTGACTTCACCTCTTCAATATCTGACCTCCCTGTCATAAGCAAGGTAACCCCAGGCTTTCAGCACTCTTTGTATACCCCCCCCCACCCCCCCTCTCTCTCTCTCTCTCTGTCTGATTCTAACTCAGTCTACCTCTCTCTACCCTGCCTTTGAGTGCTCCATAGATTGGTAACATGACCTCTAATTCTCCCGAGACGAATATGTGCACAGGGATAAAAATGAGACAAACGACAAGAAGAAGACGAAGAAAAAAAAAAAACACAAATGTCTGAAGAAGAATCGACTCGGTGGTGTTTTAATGTCACGCATTTAAGGCGATGATGGGAGATTACACCACATGGCGCACGCACACACTCACACACACTCACACACACACACACACACTCAGACACACACTCAGACACACATTTGGCTTTGGGATGTGTGAAATCAAATCTCTCCAAATCTCTATTCTGGCGTCACGGAGCTGAAGACGCAAACACAGATGATCACTACTCACACATACACACACACACACATTACATGCATGCACACTTACACATATGCAGACACATGCATTTTACACACACACACACACACACACACACATACACGCCCATGCAGATGCACACATGGAGGGGTAACCCTGGTAGATTTATCAGTGGAGGTCTGCAGCACAGTGGCTGCCTTTCTCATTTCATAGGCCACCGGGGCAGAACAGGCATGGGCTTGTTCAAATCCAACCCAGCAAGACCAACACATACATACACACACACACACACACACACACATGCATGCATACACACTTTCTGTTTAGCGGCTTAACAGATGCCAGCCAGAATCGGTGGAGAGGAAAGGAGGGAGGGATAGAGGAGGGGAGACAGAGACAAGCTGGTGGAAGGAAGAAGGTGAAAAGGGGAAAAAAAGACATCGAGTACTTCTGAAGAGACAGACAAAGAGAGGGAAAGGATGATCGACACAGACCAACAGGTGCAGAAAGAGAGAGAGAGAGAGTCATGCAGGTTCTTCGCCACAAATACAGAGATATCATGTACAAGGACAGCTGGATGAGTGGTTTATTCTGCCCTTGTTGAAACACACACACAAAATGTCAGCAAGCTAAGAGAGGGAAACTGAGGGAAAGACATTGTGTGTGTGTGTGTGTGTGTGTGTGTGTACGCATGTTGTGTCTGCGTATTTGCACATTCTCAATGGAGAAAATCTGTGTTTTCGGAGTGCAGCACTGTAAGACCGAAATTTAATTGGATTCTTTGGAAATGATGCAGGCTTATTGGTGTAATGGCTTGCTCATGGTGCGGTTGGAGTGAGTCCCTGTAACAATACCTAGTGCCTCGTTAGCTTGGCAGCCACACACACACACACACACACACACACACACGGACGCACACGCATGCTAAAGAGAGTGTGTAACAAGCGGGCAGACCATGGGTGGGTTTGAAGCTTTGATGAAGGGCCCTATAAGCTGAAAATGGCTACTGTCTGCGACAAGGGCTCGGCGGGAGGACAAATGAGGACACACATGTGCACACGTGCATACACAAGCACACACATTGTATCATTCAAGACACCTTCATCCTCCTCAGATAGGACACCTCTGTGCAAATTGTATTTAATAAATGAAGTTTAAATTCTTTGTGAAATCAAGTACAGCCAGGCCCGTTAGCAAACACTGAAGTTCCACAAAGAATGTAGCCTTTGGATGATGACTGGCCTTCGTTCCCATGGTATCACAACTGACTGAGCTCCTGGAAATGACGGCAAGCCTGACCTGTTTTTCCTCTCTCTCCATTCTCTTGTCCTCTCCTTCTCTCTCCAACTTTTTCCCCTCCTCTCCCCATGCGGTCATAAAACTCAAAGCCCTCAGAGGTACGGCCGGTTGTTTCAGATGAGTAGACAAACACTTTACACCTTCCTCAGCATCCATTCTTCTTCTCTCAACCTTGGTGGCTCTTGGAAAAAAGCGTCCAGGGTAGGTCTGGATGAAGGGATGGGTGGACGCTCTTTGATCTGACTGGTTTCAGCTGAGGGAAAATAAAGAGGCAGCCAGGGGAAAAATATACAAGGCCCCGGGTGGAGCCCGGGCTTCACCCGGGGGAGGCGACCCAGCGGAAGAGCCCTGCGTTAGGCTTGAGCGCTGCCCGGCGGGGCCAGCGTTGCTCGTGTTGTTCTAACATGGTTAGCACATGGGCTAAACTCCCCAGTCATTTATTTAACACACAGACTCCCCACGGCGCTCCCAGATGCCACGAGGCTAAAGGGAGCTACAAACACCTCATGTGAGGCCGACTCTACAGGGCAGCTTGTTGCTTTTTTTATTTTATTTTTTTGCTCTCATGTGTTTTTTATCCAGTTACTTCCAGTAAATGTCTGCAGGTCGCTCCAGACAGGAGGGTGAAGGTGCATGGCTTCACCGCTGACATGAGAACAGATAGCTGCTATCTTAGCCATCACTATTTTCTAGTTTCTAGCTCTACAACCATGGGTGGATTTATCAGTTAGGGGGCCTTTGGGGCAAAAGTCTGTTGTTGGGGCCCCTATTGGCCCCCCCCCCCACAGTACAGAGCACACAGCAGATTACACATGGCAGCTTCATTATTTGCCCAGAAACCACCCAGTAGTCATATAACGGAATAATACCAACTGACACTGAGTTTTAGGCTATTTTTAATAACACACCCTTGTTTAGGAATTTGCACCATGTGAGCACAGACTTTGAAGTTCTTCGTTGATATGTTACCGTAGTGTTTCAAGTTCCTATACAACCTTTAAGCAATTAATACAATTATTCAAACTCAGCCGACACATAGTTTTCGGGCCCCTGAGTATTTTGGGCCCTAGGGGACATTTGGCTTCGTATTGTGTATTTTGTGCTCTTTTTCTGTTCTTTTACCCTCCCTCTTCTGCTCAATTGATGCAATTAAAAGGGACTAATTGAGCCGCGTTATTTTTCATTATCGATGAATCTGCCAATTCAAAATTCAGATCAAAAGTGTTGCCAATTAATTTTCAGTGGATCGACCAATCCATTAAACGACTAATCGTTTGAGCTGTACATTAAAGCCAATGCAAAAACACAGCAAATTAATGCTTTCCATTCTGCACATGCACTCCTTCAACACACACACACACACACACACACACACACACACACACACACACATACCCATACACACATGAACAAAAACACGATTGGATGCCAGTTGGACGTTCACTGTTTTAGCCTTGTGATATTTGGCAACCTTGTTCCACAAACAGACAGTACACACAATCCCTGTGGGCGGCTTGCTATACCACCGAGTGTGTGTGTGTGTGTGTGTGTGTGTTTACCCAGCGAGCAGCAGCAGCTGTGTCAGTAATAGCTCTCTAAGCTGCAGGCTAATGACAGAACTCAGAGAACGGGACTCTAACATGGATAGATGTTTAACCCCGTTTAGCCCCGATCTGGAGACCACTGGGCAAACACCACGCGCACACACACACACACACACACACACACACACACACATTATAACTGCCCCTATTTCTTTTCTGGTGGCTTTAGTTGTGTGTGTATAAAGGAGAGAGAGAGAGAGAGAGAAAGAGAGAGAGAGACATATAGGAGTAAAGAGAGGGGGAACAACATCCTTCACCCTATATATCAGTCCTGCCTCTTTCCCCCTGTTCCCGTGGCAACGAGACCCCACACACAACAACCGGACCCCAAATCACCAACCCTCCCACCACGCACACACACACACACACAAAGGCAAACACACACACTGTCCTTTGGAGAGCAAGAGGGGTCAGGTGGTCACATCGGTAGAGTGTGTATGGGGGGTTGTTAGCTTTTAGGGTTAGTGTGTGTGTTTGTGGGTGTGTGTGTGTGTGTGTGTGTGTGTGTGTGTGTGTGTGTGTATGTGCGTCACAGCCTGCTCAGCCAGCAGTCTATTGTCCAGTCCCATGAAGTGACTGTGAGGTCTAATTAGCAAGTTAACAAGTTAAGAGGTGGAGTCTGTCAAACGCTTAGCTCTTTCACCCCGAGGGTCAGCCCACCACCACTGGGCATGTATATGTATGTATGTATGTGTGCTGGTGTGTTCGCTTTAAGGGGTCCATCACCAGCCTCATTTCAGAGGTCCTAAATGCCCTTGTCAGCTGTGAGAATGTTAATGGACCAATAATTGGTTGATATAAATGATTTATTAATTACTATATTAGTGTTGCAGCAAACCAAATCCTTTTTTTTTGTTGTTGAAACGTCTTCATTTCAATTTCTTTTTCTGGAGAGAGACATGGAGTCTGGAAGGAAAGAAGTATAATAATTTGACATTTTGGGAAATACGCTTATTCACATCCTTACCGAAAGTTAGAGGAGACGGTTGATATCACTCTCCTGTTTGGATAGTATATATGAAGCTGGAGCCAGCAGCTGGTTAGCTTAGCACAAAGACTGGAAACTGACTGGCTCTGTCCAAAGGACTAGCCATGCTAGCTGTGTCCCCTTGCTCCCAGTCTTTGCGCTAAGATAATCTAAGCTAACAGGCTCCTGGCTAAAGGACCGATATGAGAGTTCTGTCAGTCTTCTTATCAAGAAAGTAAATAAGCATATTCCCAGAAATGTCGAACTTATCAATTAAAGTGAAAGTGAAGCTGAGAGAAGTGTTTTCCTGGAAAAGGAAAACGTTTTAGCGCGCGAGCCCAGTATTCCTTCAAAGCTTATGGATTATTTTTTAATGCGAACCCAATAAACAGAAGCTTATTAGCAGCCGTAATAGTAGCATTAGCAGTGAATGTAGCAAAAGCAGTGAAAGCACCAATAATATCAGTGGTATTTGTAGTAGTACTCTTTTGGTTGCGTGTGCATGTTTTTGCTGAGAAGCCAGCAGGGTAATAATCAGTGCGGCGAGACGTTTGGGTCTATTCTGGGCGTCTTTACGAGGTTTGTCGAGACTCATTTGTAACTGAGCCTGCCACAGTCGCAAAAAACATGAGCAAAGTTTGAATTCCTGTCTCTACCGACATCTTAACCCCCTTCTCCACATCTACTTAATTCACTTATTTGAGGCCTGGGTGCCAGCAGTTGAATGCATGTTCAGAAAATGATGATGTCACAGTGTAGGGTTTTAAACTTTTATCCTTCAAACCACGTTCTCTGCTATATTTGATCTATTTCTTTTGTTTCTTTACTATCATTTCCATCACTTCCACATGATTGGCTGGTCCATCCTTCCCTCTTCTCTTCCTCTCACTCTCTCTTTCTCGGTCTTATGCACTCTATATCTTTCTCCCTGTTAATCTGTCTGTCTCTATATCACTCCCTCAATGAACTGAAGCTCTCTACCTCCCACAAAGGCAGCACCATATTTCTCCCCTTAAACATCGTGGGGCAATGTGCATTGTCTGGTATGCAATGGAACTTGTCTACAATAGAGGTGGATGGCTCTATGTGTGCGTGCGTTGGTGTGTGTGTGTGTGTGCAAAGTAGGGGTTCCCCCACCCCCTTTAAGAGCAGACAAAGACCCCAATTTGTCACCTCATGTACAGCTGTTGACCGGGTGGGTTCAGTTTGTATGTGCGCGTATGTTCGTATCCGTGTGTATGTGTGTGTGTGTGTGTATGTGTGTGTGGTGTGTGTGAAATTGGGGGGAGGAAAAGAGGGAGAAAGTGAGGCGGGATACCCTTTTCTGCCCTAATACAACCCCTGAGGAGGCAGGAAGGGGGGGTGTGAGAGGATAGTAAGTAAAAGGGGGTAAATGGTTTTCTGCCCCTCTTTCTGTGGGAATGTTTGTGTAAGAGGACAAAGCAGCAGCCACTCCGTTGCTGTGTGTGGGAGAGTGAAAGGGTAGGGGGTAAAGGGGGGTGGTTGTTTGAGGGGGGGGGGGGGGGGGGGGGGGGGGTGAAAGCAGCTCTCAGGAGAGGGAGGAGTTTGGGCAGAGAAACACCCCCTCCATTCTCCGTTTATCCAACCTCTACATCCATTAAAAGTGTCCATCACTGCTGTCCTTATAACTGCAGTATGAGTGTGAGTGTGTGTGTGTGTGTGTGTGGCTTCAAACGGATACCTGTCAATCATATCTTGTTGTATGATTTCTTCCAAGATTTCTTAAAAGATCATCTGACCTGGTTTTGGGTAGAAAGGCACAGATTAGTGATAGGGCCTTTAGTGACAATTCACACGTACTAAACATTATACCTCAGCCACAGAGAATTCTCCATTCTGATTGGTTGGCAGGTGTGGATTAACTTAAGTAATGGAACAATATAACCGGACACCTACGACGCAGGTGCTGTTAGTGGTCCTGAATGAATGTGTCAGAAATAAAGTCTTGGTAAATGCAGCAAAGCGTGGAACTAGGGTTATTTGTGTAACCAATGAGATTAGCTTCTCAGTGAGAGCCATGCAAATTTATCATGTCAAACACATTTGATATTTGTGTGAATCTGAGCATTGAAATCAAGTAATCGCAGGAGGAAGACAGGGGACTTTTTAAATGATCTAGCTATGGTTCGCAGGTGTGCCCATGGAAACTCTTACAGTCCTTTAGTTTAAGATAGTGTCTCAAAGGTTCAAATGTGTTGAAAAGAAGTAGAACTGTCTCACCTAACCGGGAGACATTTTCACTCATGTTAAGGGGAATAAAAGATTCTCCTAATACTAGATTAAACTATACACCCATCCCTTTCTCCCCCATTCACATCCCATCATGCCCCAGGCCTTCCTCAGATTCAGCCATCAGCTCAGCGCCGTCCTGCCTGCAGCCCTTTTCGTCCCCTGGCTGGCCCCTCATGTTGTGACTCCTGACAACTTCTCCAATTTGCTCTGCTGTGTGAAGAGGCAGGGAGCACATTGATATCTTCCCACCTACACACACACACACACACACACACACACACACTCAGGCTCAATCTCTCCCCTGCACATGAACACACACATACACACACTGAAGTCATCAATATCCTCCCATTTATAAATGATCTGGCCCCGGGATAGAGTTTCCAACCTGCTGGGCCCTTCTGCCCCCTGCATGTCACACACACACACACACACACACACACACACACTCACAGTCGCACTCCTCATTGGTCATTGATTGCCTTCTCAGATTTAACACAGCTCCATCCGTTGTTTGAGCAGCAGTGGGGACCTCTGTCTCTGTCCATGTTCATCCCTCTGAGCGTGTGTGTGTGTGTGTGTGTGTGTGTCTGTGTGTCTATGTGTGTGTGTGCATGTTTATTTGTGCAGTCAGGCATCAGCAAATTTGACCACACAGTGAATGAAGGTCAAAGGAGTGGAGCAAGATCTCACCCTCCTGTTAGCCATTTTGTTGTCAAATTAGCGCCAATGAGGAAAACTAAGGAAACGAGAGGGAGAGAAACATCGAGAGAGAGAGAGAGAGAGAGAGAGAGAGAGAGAGGGATATCAGTGTGATGATCTATTCATCGATTAATGTCAAACTGCTATTCATAGTTTCAGAGCATGTGGACACGTGGGGCCCTGCAGTCAATACGTGGTCAGAAATATCACACTGAGATCCAAATCCTTTGCCGTTTCGTCTTTATCCTGATGAAGTAAAGTCATAGAAGTAGCAATACCTCAATTTGAAGATACCCTTTTCTCTCAGTCCATTCACAATTTTCTTTGAGTAAAAGCGCATAAAATATTTACATAAAATATAAAAAGTAAAGGTATTCATCATGCAGAATGTCAGGGCTCTATTATTATACATTCCACATTTTGTTACCAGATTGTTATTATTATTTTGATGCATTAATATGTCAGAAGCATTTTAATGTTGTAGCTGGTGGAGCTTATTTGAACTACTTCATATATTGTTGGGTAGTTTAGTCTGTACAACTGCATCATATTTTATGAAGGTTTGGTATGTTCAGTATGTAAACTCTGAATCTGCAAAGTAACAGCTGCTATCAGATGAATGTAGTAAGAGGTAAAATATTTCTCTCTAAAATGTTGAGTTTAAAGTAATGCAGGACATTCTGAAGTATGGTACCTCAAAATTGTACTTAAGCACCGTACTTGAGGAAATGATATTCAAACATTATATGGAAATGAAAGCAGGGTCACAGTTGAGGCTAAAAACACGTAAAATCGAATGATCTTTTATGTGCAGAATATAGTCCACGTTGTCAGAGCTGGCTTAACGTGATGCACATTATCCTATGAGTTCGAGTTCTGAGATGTTTTGTAGCTGATGCTAGGTGGTGTTTTAGGTAAAAACTGATGGACAGTGTGACAAGACGTTTGCGATCCCATGCACCAGTCACTGGGACTTGTGCGAGAACTCTTTTGAAATTGCAGCCTCATTGCGATTACAAAATGCAGGTCATAGTTTATCACAAAATCACTGCAAACATGTGCATCCCTGACATAAAGCCACACATTTTTTTCTGAATACTGAACCACCTACACACACACACTCTCTCTCTCTCTCTCTCTCTCTCTCGCTCTCTCTCTCCTCACACTCTGGTGGGCTCTGTCTTGCTGTAGATTCCTTAAAACCTGATCCTGTCTAAATTTGCAGGCCTTTCCTCATTGATTTCCCCGGGTGAAAATAAGAGGATAGGAAAGCATGTTAGACGTCTCCGGAATCAGAGCCAATCCATTAGCAACGATCAATACACTGGCAGAGGAGAGAGAGAGAGAAAGAGAGAGAGGGAGAGAGAGGGAGACGTGAGTGTTGACAAAACCAAATAAATATAGACGCGCAAAGAGAGGAGAAATCAGATTAGTGCTGAGAGAATCTAAGCACAACACTTTTAACCCCTAACCTAACAATCTGTGTTTACACCACTGTAAGGAGGGAGGGGGGAGGTGGAGGGAGGGTGGTAGCAGGAAGGAGGGAGACACAGAGGGAGGAGGAGGGTTTGCGGTCGCGTGGAGAGTGCGTCTGTTCCCGACTTGAATTTAACAAGGTTTTTCTGTGTTGCTGGGTGGCATTAAAAAGACTGTGCACCCTCACACACACACACAAACACACACACACACTCAAACAGGACAAGCATATAACTGTTGACATGCATGCTATTCACATAATTGCTGTGGTGGAGAGTAATGTGACTTTGGATTTACGGTCATCTTGCGGTGCTGTGAAATAAGTCCCCTTTTCATATAAAGATCATTACATGGTTTCAGAGAGGCTGAAAGTGGAAATACAGGCCATATGCTGCTTCGTAATGTCCTTAATATTGTCTCTTTCTCTTTCTGTGTTTTCCATGTGCCTTGTTCTCCTTCAATTTGGCTTCTCTCCCCCCAGGTAAGTCCCTCTTCTTTCTTTTTTTTGGTCTCTTATTTGCCCAAAAATCAAAAACACAGAGTAAAAAAAAAATAAAATCTTGATTTGTAATGTGCACATACTGAAGACGGAGCATGCCAGAATGATTCTGACACCCTCTAAATGAACACATATTCCTCATGTGATCCCCTTTAAATAAATGGAACACATTACATACAACAGCAAAATGTGGAGGAATGGATTTTTGCCTTGCACCTATACGCCCTACATGCTACACAATGACTCATGCGGTGAACCCCACCCTCTGTGCTTCCCCCTCAGACACACATCATCATCATCGCCCTAATCATTATCAATGATATCTTGGCATCCACTAAATTGAACATATGGTCTTTGCATACAGCAGCATTGGAGTAATGATGCCAGTGTAAGCGCAGGAACTGAGTGAGAAACACAGGGAGGAATGCAGACAGTCCTTTCTTCTAATCCTTCGTTTTGAGGTCACAGAAACACACACACACACACACATGCACTTACGCTCGGCTGCTAACCAGATGGAGGCATAACCTGGCAGAAAATAACTGGCACTGATTAAATATTTAGTCGTCATTGAAGTGTCACGTTTTGGATGTTTGCTCTGCTGCCGCAGCAGTGATGCTTCTCCCCAAAGAGGAATTATTTGGGAAAGTGTGTCCTCATAATAATAGTAATGCATACAGGTAAGATATTACTTAAAAGACATGCTTTATTACAACTGGGGTCTTATTTTCTCAGTGTTGATCATCATTCCTTTTGGTAATGATAATATTTTACTTTCCAAGTGAATTTCCCCCGGACACACACACCAGCATAGCAGGTGTGCTTACTTTCAGTTTTACTACTGAACTGATTTCTGGCTGAACGGCCCACTTGTTTAAAACCTGTCTTGACTGCTCGACTTTCTTGCCTTGCCGGACTTTGTTGTGACGTGTTCACAGATCTCAGTAATGATTTTTCAAGTTCACGGTTACCATATCAGATAGAAACAATGGCTAAAAGAAGAAATCGTAATAAATAATGTTATTAGGGTATTATTGTGGGATGTATGCTAATTTTCCTTTTTTTCCCCCCAAGTGTTAGATGAGAAAGTCAATACCACTCTCATGTCTGTGTATTCAGTATGGAGTCCGGAGGCGATGAGCTTAGCTTAGCATGAAGACAGGAAACAGCTAGCTCGGCTCTGTCCAAAGCTCAAAAACACTCCTCCCAGTACCTCTACAGCTCACTAATTAGCACATTGTGTCTTTTTTTGTTTAATTTGTACACAAACAGAAATGTAAAAAGCGAGGAAGCGGTGGTTTTACGGGGATTTCATTTCTTGTTGAACTGCAGCTGGGCAGGAAGTCACTGCACCCGGTTGTTGTTCTCAACAAAATAGTAACAGCACGTGAGCTCCCTCTTGTAAAACCACAACGTGTTAATTAGTGAGCTTTACAGATGGTGGTAAGTGTATTATTTAACTTTGACAGAATTAGGCTAGCTGCTCCCAGTCTGCTAGGTTAGCTTACATGCTAATCGAGCTAATCACCTCCTGGCTCGAGCTCCGCGAGGCACAGACATGAGAGTGGTATCGGTTTTCTTATCTTAACTCCCAGCAAGAGGGTGAATAAGAATACTTTCCTAAATGTCAACATTTCCACTGATGTGAACAGTAGAGTTTGCTGTCGTACACAGATACATGCTTGCAACGAGCAATCAAACATCTAAATCCACACATACACAAGCTCAAATCTACACACACACAACTAAAACGCCCATGGATCAACGCAACAGAATGACCACGGTTGCCAGCTGACTGACTGACTGGTGTGTGTGTGTGTGTGTGTGTGTGTGTGTGTGCGTGCGCTTATGTAGAGCGCTTTCTGGAACAGGACAGGTTTGTACAAGTGTCTGGGTTGACTTTGTTACACACACTCAAACACTCTCAAACACAAAATAGATGGCCATCTTTCCCCCTCTGGAAGATAATCGCATTCGAGCAATCGTTATGCATTACCATGTAGTTTCCGTCAAAGAGTTATATTGAAGAGTGAAGAGGCGTCCTCCTCAGCTCTGACTTTGATAGATGGTTCCTGTTTCCAACGCGAAATACTGATGCCATTACCTATAGATTTGTATTCAATCAGCGCGTTGCATTCAATCTGTGTCTTTTTTTTTCTATATCCGTTCCCTCCAGAAGTCGGTTTGTATACAGAATATTCTATTAAGTTGAATTAGATGCCTCATTGCACTTGGACTTCAATTCAAACACAAGCTGGCAGTCTGTGTTTGTGACTCGCTTGCTGGTAAATCAAAGCATTCTGGGGGGAAAGCACAGGGAGGAAGAAGAGTATCATTTCTGTTTCTCTGTCTAGACTTTTCCTTTGAATGTCTCTATTTCTCTGCCCCCCCCCCCCCCCCCCCCCCCCCACCATAACAGGCTAACAACGACATAACGTAATTTCATCTCAAGCTCAACTCGAAGTTAACTACATATATGGCCTTAACAATGCCGACTCTCTAAATTCCCTCCTTTCCTTTATGGTGTATTGAGTGAAAGATAATAGCCGGTTTGGCTATGAAGACACTTTGCTTTGTTGTCTTTCTCCATGTATCCTAATGGCCGATGATTGCCCCGCAATGACAGTGTCTGTGTCTGTGTGTCAAACAGAGGAGGGTACACGTCTGTCTGTCTGAGTCTGTGTCTGTGCGTAAGTGTATATATGTGTGTGTGTGTGTGTGTGTGTGTGTGTGTGTGTGTGTGTGTGTGTGTGCCGACATGCATTATCCTGTGTATGCGAAGGATGTGTCATTGATAGAAACGTGCTATCGGCAGCTGTGGAGTGTCAGGCTTTTATATCTTCTCTGTATCGGCTAATTGTCACATGAGCTGGCTGGCCAGAGAGACTTTGATAAATTATATGAACAGGTAAATAGACGATATGTGAAGTCTGCATGCTAAATACTGAAAAAAATGATCATACCTCATATACCGCAGCGTAGAGAAAAAAAATTAGATAAACATATTAAAAATCCATACACAAGGCCAAAAGTAAACATTTGCCAGACCCAATAAGAAAATTGTTGATATGTAAACATGTCTGCCAAACTAACTGAACACTGCCTTTCAGCATTTTCAGATCTGGCGCCCCTGTCAGCATGATGACAATATTTTCTTCTTCAAAAACCATCACCATTTACAAAAGCATATGACCTGCCACCTGTATAGTTAAGGTTTGATGTGCTTTAGGCACAAAAACTACTTGTGAACCTTCGTCGTCATGTTTAGAATAATAAACACGTGGTCAGGGTTAGGGAGTGACCGCGCTCATGGTTACAAGAAACCAGCGCTAACTCGCAGTCTGAAGCGGTCTCCCATGTTAAAGTCTGATGTTTTGTTGACCCCTCTATGATAATGTCACTTTACTTCCTCCTTTGATCTCGTCGTAATTACTACGGCCGCTAGAGGGCTTTGTCACTTGACCGTAAACTAAAATGACGTTTTGGGGGCGCTCTCTGAAATGACTGATTCTGTCATTCTTCCCGGGAGCACAGCAAAGGTATAAAAAAAAAAAGTCTAGTTTGGATGGCGACTGCTATTTCGAGGGTGTCAACATGGTCTATAAATCAAGGGACAGAGAGATGAAAGAAAGGGAATACGACTACAGAAATGAAAGTGAGTGTGTAAAAGTGCTTGACAGAGACGGAAGCAAAAAAGGAGATAGGGACATAGAGGTTGAGAGGAGAGGAGAGGAGGAAAAAGCTATTAATGTTGGCTAATGATTGGGCCCGGTAATAGTTATCAGTGTTTTAGGGCGAATATTATGGCCATGTAACGAAGGCCTTGATTACTTTATTAGCCTCTTCAAGTCGTTCGGCTAACGCTTACCGGTGTGACCCCCTCCTGAGATCCCCTTACCTCTTTCCCTCCAAACCCTCCACCACCTATCACCTCCACCTTCTTCTCCTTCTCCCCTCCCGTCTCCCCCTCTCTTCTCCCACAACATAACCCTCCTCCCCCCTATTTCTCGCTGCACCCCATGATGATGAAATCAAATTAGGTGGACTGGATGGGCCTAAATCACGGCTCGCGTTGCGGGCCATGACATAAAGAATGGCCGCGACGAGGTTACCCAGAGTTCACAGCAGATAATGAAAGAGACAGGGAGGTAATAGCATGACGGAGTGGTGGGGTTCAGTATACTGGGGGTGGAGGGGGTGGGGGTTAATACGAGGGGAGGGGTGGAGGTTCATTTGGAGGGTACCTGCCTATATGACCACTCCATCTGGTGAGGGACACTCATTCACCTCCTTTGTCGTCTTCTCCTTTCTCCACCTTTTCTCTCCTCTTCTTCTTTTCTCTTAAGTCCCTCTCCTGTCCTCTCCTTCATCCTCTGCCCACCATCTCTTCCTCTCCTCTGTCTTTTTTTCATCCATCCATCCCTCTTCCCCTCTCTGTCTTGATAGTGATAAAGGTTTCACACTCAATTAAGTAAAGTATCACCTAAAAGGGAGTCTAGCTGGCGTTATCAGGAGACATTCACTAAGTACTTCGGTGAGGGTTAGCCACTTCCATAATGGCATATCTCTTCCAAGTCTATTTGTTAGACAACCTGCCATGTCCACTTTTGTCATTTGGCTTGCTTTAATTGACAACTGACATTGTCCCTCCCCTCTCCACTTAGGAAAAAGTACACTGTGTGGCCAAAAGTATGTGAACACCCACACAGTGTACCCATATGTGATCTAATTTCAAAACTATAGCCATTAATACACTGTTACAGCAGCCTCCTTTACTTTACTGGGAAAGACTTTGATGAGATTTTTGGAACATGGCTGCAGGGACTTGCTCCCATTCAGCCAAAAGAGCATTAGTGAGTTGAGGCTCTGGTGTTGGGCGATAGGGCCTGGCATGCAGTGGGCTTGACAATTCATCCCAAAGGTGTTCCGTGGAGTCGAAGGTCCCTGCAGGTCTTCCAGGGAAGTTCTTCCATATTAAATCGGAAAAAAACATTTTGTTAGGCACCAATTAGACAATATTGTCATGTTGGTACGGAGTTGCTACGGAGTTGGAAGCACACTATTGTCCAAAACATAATTGTGTGCTGTAGCATTAAGATTTCCCTTAAATGGAAAAACAACTCAGACCAAAATACAAAACAGTATCTGAACAGGGCTGTCCGCATACTTTTGGCCATATAGTGTTTTTGTCTTGTATAGTTTAATTGGAATTAAGTAAATAAATTAAAATATATTGTAAATTCTGGCTTTTGTTCCGGGTTTGCAGCAGGTTGCTCAGGCGAGATGACCTGTGACACACAGTAGTCTGAATCAGAAATCAGAAACTGATGATTCAACAGCAGATTGGTACAAACCCTGAATGAACTGCATGACTTACTCTAGTTTGTCCCTCACGCGATAAGAGCAAGATTTTTTTTATTTCTTAATTATACCTGGTTAAACATTAAATGTGGATATAGCAAGATATTAATAATTCCTGATATCACTCATGCAGTAAAAATACGCCTCACTTAAATGAGCCTTTATGGTGTCTTCATCTTTGTTTCAGTCGCTTCTACTTGTGGAACTCAAATGGTTTATCTAATTGATGGCTAATAGTTTACTGAAGACATTTGGAATTCAACCACGCTGGATAATCATGTCAGTTACAAACACAAACGCTCAAATGTTTCTCCAGAGCATTACCAGATGGTAGCTCGCAGGTCTGTGTGTGTGTGTGTGTGTGTGTGTGTGTGTGTGTGTGTGTGTGTGCCCTGGTAATTCTAACCTAACAAGACACCTGTCGCTGTTTACAGTCTGTTCCTCTGTTGTTTTTTCCTCTCATTACCGAATACCACCGCATGGAGCATGGAGTATCCTGTTCTAACACACACACACACACAACATGTCTTTGACACTCACCACCAGCTAGTCTGCTCCGACACAACAACACGGACTGACCCTCGACCTTTTCTGCAGAGATCATTTGCTTCCTGTTGCTCCCTAGAAGGTGCAGGTGGGGTAAATGAGATCGCCGGGGTCACAGTGGATTTTTTGGGCTGCTGCCAAATTACGCTCCTCATTAGTGTAACTGTAACTTGTGGCTTCTCACTAGAAATGGGGCCAGCGATGACACGCTTTTGGTCTCTTCTGACAGTTTGAAATGATTGCTATGCAACATGTTCAGTGCGTGCTTGCCTTTCCAGATTGTCTTTCTCGCTAGGGAGACTGTGCCTTCACTGTCACATAAAACCATCCCTGTACCTGAAGGTGGCTGCAGAGTTAGATGTGTCCATTTTTAGATCTTACCACCTGCGACACGTCTGGTCACCTCCGGTCTTCATCATATCTACAAAGCGGCGTTTTCTCCATCCAGTTATTTAAAGTAATACATTACTGTAAGTACGCTCTTATATTAGTACATTTGCAGATAGTGACAAAAAATGCTCTCTATTTAAAGATTTACATTTTACACATGTGATTACCTTCAGAGGACTGAGACCTGTGAATTTCCTGGATCTTGGTTTGAAACCTGAAGGCCCCCCCCCACCCCCCCCCAGCTCTCCCAGTGACCTTGAGGCCACCTTGTCCTCTATTCACCAAACTGGGCTTTAATTCCGTAGGCTGGGGCGACCAAACGGAAATAAAAAGCCCATTATGTGTTGCCCGCGGCGGGGGCTTGTTGACTGGGTTTTATTACAGCGGGGGATGAGAGCGCTTGATGCCTTCATTTAGGGCCCTGAGCACCCGGCGCTGACAGCGCCGTGACAGTACTGGCCCCTGTGGCACTGCTAAAAGAGACCGTGACAGAAAGAGACAGTGTGTGTGTGTGTGTGTGGAACAGCGTCTGTGTCCGGGCTGTCTGTAGTCCAGGCTGGCATAGTGAGGCTTGCTCGTAAAGCTGACAGCTAGACATATGTATGGATCCCCCATTAAAATTTTACTACTAATCACTATGGATGGGCCTGGCTACTAGCTGGCTTACGACTCAAACACACACACACACACTTGCATACTGTATGCGCGCGCAAAAATATGCATGCATGCATTTGCACATGCAGTCAGCGTTACCTGTGTTTGTCAGTTATTCAACCACCAACTGACTGACTGGCGTCCAGTGCATCAATGCACTTTCACTACAAGTAGCTTCCTCATCAGCCGCGTTTCCCAGACAGCAGACAAAGCTAGCGAATAGCAAAGAAACGTTTAGCAGCGAAGCAGCCAGATATTTCCCATAGGAGTTGGCGCAGAATTAACTGGAGCTAAAAGGAATGTGACTATTGTACATGCATGTGTCAAGTGGTTAGAAACATGTCTCCAAGTAAATGGTAATGTTATTCTTGCTAACACGACAACTTTACGCAGTGATAATTTGTCAGTGTTGCGTTTTTAGCTGGTTGCGCTGCCCTCAAATGGCCTCGGAATCTCTTAATTCTGCTTTAATGTAGATTTAAAAAGATAAATACAAGTTGTAAGTAAGTTTAAATATCATATTAGTTGAGAATATAGGCAGGACTAACTGATGTTACAGGGGAAATGTCCAGACTTTAGTTACCTGTAGCTAATTTCAAATACTTGCCATGTGCTTGCATGTCTGGCTAACGAAAATGATCTAAAAAGTTTGAACCGCTTGCAGACAAAGTTCAGTGGTGTCCCTCCCTAGTTTGGACTTTGGTGTCCTCTCTGTGTCATTATAGTGTTGTAAATGGCACTATAAAATGAATGAAGGTGATTAGTGGTATGATTTGTCCACCGCATTAAAGCTATCACTGACATTAGCATTAGCAAAGACTGCGGTTTACAGTGAGCGTCAGCGTCATGTTGCAGGGTCATTAAAAGAATTACCTTATTCAGTGGTTACGTACAGTGAAACATGTAAAAAATAGTGGGTTCACGTTCTACAGGGTCTCTCTCCTCATAACAGCATTATGCTTTGCCTTTCTCGCACTAGGTAAAGTTCATCAAGGGGTTGGCAGACTCATAAAAGTTTATGTTGCGTATCTTAAGACCCTTCCACGTTGTGTTGTAATGTTATCAGCTGAAGTGTCAGAAGGAAGAGAGGGGGGAGGATAGTGATGGAAACATGGTGAAAAAAGTGGAAGAGGTGGAAGGATACGTGTGGAATGTCAGGTTCCCTCTGCTGAGAAACTAGATCCTTCGGTGACCTGTTGACGAGAGGACGCCATAGGGAGGCCCACACCTCATGCCAGGTAGTCTCCTATAGACAAGACCAGTCTTCAGTTTTTCTAAATGTGGGCCAGAGGATAATGCTGTCCCACCAGAAACAGTCCCTCTGTCTTCCTCCATGTTCTCCCCATCCTCCTCTGTGTCCTCTCCCTCCTTCCATGAATCCCTGTCTCCTTAGTCTCAGGTGAAGCTGAAGCTGTGCGGCCTAAAGATGGCCAAAGAGTTACTCTCAGTCTGCCCTGTGTTGTGAAGGTTATCTAAACCAGCATTACGGGGGCCTCCTTAATGCCCCTGTTGGTTACATGTGTGTGTGTGTGTGTGTGACAGGCAGCGTGTGTCAAACGTGTGTGTTTGTGTGTGGCAATGGAGTAAATAAACACATCGTTGGGGAGGTCACAGAGGCAAAGGTGAAGCGGCGGTTGCAATCGATACCCCCAGGGTGTGTGTGTGTGTGTGTGTGTGTGTGTGTGTGTGCAGGCAGGTGTAAGCAACCCTCCTCCCTCAGCCTCTCTCTTGCTAACTCCGTTACCCCACTTGTTAGCCAGTGAAGGGTTGACCCCACACACTCTCTCAAACACACACACACACACACACAGACACAGCTGATAGAAGCACCTGACTAATGGGCTGTAATGAGAGGCAACCAGAGTGGGAGGCTTCTTGAACGGCTCGCCCAGGGGACTTGGGACATTGTGTGTGTGTGTGTGTGTGTGTGTGTATGCATGTTCGTAGGTAATTTGGTGTGTGTGCATGTGTGCATGTGTGTGTCTAGGTGCACCATGGGTGACCCTGTTACAACACCAGCGTGTCTGTCCTAATGTGGTTAGCTAAGGGCAGTGTGAGGTCAGGCTGCTGTACGTAGAGCATCCTTACTTACTGTAGAACCCAGAGGGCGTATCAGAGGGGCGGGCGACCCAGTGAGGCGTTTTCCTCGTTATCACAAATTGTCACCTGTATTTCCTTGAGTTAACTATAGATTATAAGGAGCAACAACAATTTAGCTTCCCCCCATCTCCCTGGGTCGAACACGAGAGGGGATTTAAGAGAAAGAAATGGATCAATTCAGGATGTGGGACAAAATACGTAATGATAAAATCAGCATTTTAGTTAAAACATTAATTGATTATTAAAAAGAAATGTTGTTTTCTAAGTGTTCAATGGGCTAATCGGTTGAGCACCAGAAAGAAGCACCCATGTGCTTTTGTTTTGGGGTTCATTTTAAAAAGAAAAATAAGAAAAGAAAAAATCAGGCCAACCTCAAGCTGAAGAAAGCGGAGCCAGGAAATATTTGGGGTTTACAAAATGAATGCGGGGAGGGGGGGGGACAAAACCTTCTTCAGTCACTTCTTCGGCATAGGAATAGTAACAAGTAACAACAAGTGGTATCAGGTGCCTAAGAGTTGCCTGAAGAATATCGTCTTTCTGTTAAATGTTTGGTAAATTGGGTTAAACCATTAACCAATTATCTGCTGTGATGAGCTGTGATGCGTTTGGCGATATAGCAGAAGATAACGATACAACCACGCAACAAAACACAAGTCGTCCTCGACATCCATATATCCATTCCCGTCCTGGAATAGTAACCGCTGATTACGGCCTGTCTGTCAGCGCAGTGCCTCGAGATTAGATCACCTACAGTATGTGTTGGCTGGACATGACCACCAATCCTGACTCTCTCTCTCTCTCTCTCTCTTCCCCTCCCGCTATCTCTCCCTGTCCGTCACCCTCTCTGAGTCGATAACCCTCTATTCTCCTCTTTTCGCTGATATGATCGGTGTCTTCAGAAGCACTCAGGCCACTTTTACAGCAACCGCTAACTAGTGTTCCAGGCAGCTCGCGGCTATCAGGGAAAATCGTGCAAAGCCGACCTGCTTGCCCGCCTGCCTGCCTACGCCAGTGCGTGGCTGCCTTCATGCATGTGTGTGTGTGTGTGTGTGTGTGTGCTCTTGTGCGCGACTCCACTCGTCCATCTAGCTGTCGGCGTCTATCGACCAGGGCCATCATGTGTGTTTTGGCCTGAGCGAGGCCACAGATGCTGCAGGGCTATTAGGTGCCCATTGTTTGTTTTGAATGGCAACGGAAACAAAATTGGTCTCATTCTGATCTTATTGTGGGTAACCCTACCTCCCTCTGTGACCAGGGGAGGCAAAAACCAATCCTAATTCACTTACCCCACCCCAACATTGGCTTTTCTAATGCTTTTTGAGGGATGAAAATATGGCAACATGCAATAAGTGTCAACAGTACCGAGGTCTTAAAAGCAAGAGGGGGAGACAGATAGATGGACAGATAGGTGGAGGAGTGAACACATAAAAAAGATCTCTCTGGTTTTATCTCATATCTTTGTTCTTTCTGTCTTGTCTTTTCTTCCGTCCTCCTTGGCTACTTTCCTGCCTCTTTCCAACTGTCCCTCTTTCCTTTCCTTTCCTCCTCTTTTACCTCCTTGCCTCCTGCCTCCTGTGCACCGGTGGCTCCAGCCGGAGCATTAGCGAGGCCTCGTGATTGGTTGGTAATTTATGGAGTCCATAAGTGGGCCAGATTGATAGGGCTGTTTAAGGGGAGCAACACCAAGACGCCACTTTATTTAATACATAGAGACAGACCCTGAAGATATAGGTTTAACCTCAGTCAGTGTGAACACACACACACGTATATGGAAATATATGTTTGCACTGCACATGCACTGACATAGCTGTACACACACTTAAACTTTCATTAAAGGGTATGTTCATCAAAGTTACAAACATTTTCTTCTCAGTTAAGTGAGAAATATGTTTTGTAGGAAACTGGCCCTTTAAATAAGTTGTCCTCATCTGCATGTGCAGGAAAACACACACGTGTAAGAAACCTAATTCATAGTTGAGGAGAGAAGCTGGAGTGTGGATGCACAAGTTCCAACAACCTTATTGTCCACCTGTGGTTATGGCCCTTTACAGTTGCTGATAAATCATCATCGATGGCACAACCATATCTACTGACTTTTACAAAACTCCCTCGACACACACATTTACGAACCACACAGTGAAGCTAAGATCTTTCAATGAGCTATTTGTTCCCACACATTCCCCCATGTTTGCCTTTTTTGCTTTTTAAAACACAAATCAGGTCTGCTCAGTCTCATCCTCCCCGTCAGTATAAGCCCTCCACTCTCGACCCGGCAGCACGCAGCCAATCCTCGCAGGCCAAAGCTCTGGAGAGAAAGACGATCTGCCCACAGCGGCTAACCCTGCCCTCTCATCTGCCCTTCACACAAACACACATGCACGCACACACACACACACACGTGTGCAGCCTTGCCCTCTCCTCTGCCCCCCTGCGCACCCGCTGTAATGATGTCTGTTGACCTCTAACACAAAGGCTGCCCTGGCAGATTAGTTTACAAGTGGCCTCGGGACTCTGGGTTTCAAATCCTAACCCCTACAATTTTCTGCATTGATTATGATCTTTTTTTCCCTGGTGGTCATGCCACAGCTTCTGAGTGATGTAATACCAGCGTACCACATAACTACATAACTCCAAGTCCAGGAGCACAGTAAACCTTATTAGGTATTATTCATTCAAAATATCGCAAAATCTAAACTCAAGGTTTACTTACTTGCTTTTTTTTTGGAGATTTCAACTGCATCTCATGGTTTTCATCAACAGGTCGAGTTTGCTCGGTTGTCATGGAGACAGCTCAGTTGATGAATAACAACTGAGCAAACTTTATCCGACCATGGGATGCAGTTGAAAGCTCCAAAGAATGCTAGTTAGTGAACCTTTTTTTTTTTTGTTCGATTACTGTATCCAAATTTGAGAAAAATCTTTCATGCTCATGCCGAGTAATAATTAGCCGTCTGCTTTTATTACTACTTAAGTTGGCATCCTCCCTTCCCCTACAGGTCAAAGGGGATCCAACACTAGCTTACATAACATGAATGAGCTCAAATACACACACGCTCCCCCTCAACAAACATAAATACCACCAATTCCTAAATGCATACTCCGTCACCTCTAACCAACATATGCACGCACACACTCAGACGTCGGCAACTATAAGTGGTAAGTAAGTAAAAGCCTAGCTGTCTGGCAGCCAGCTGCAAGGCCTACTGTTTACATGCCAACTGATTACCCTAATTTCAAATGCATGCATGGCAGCTAGGCTGATAAATAGTTGCCCCCCCCACCACCACCACCACCATCGCCTTCTATTTCCCTATTGTCAGCCACTGCAGGCTAGTCAGCCAGCCGGACCCATAATACCTTTTTGATTATTCAATAAATAACCCATAATTCGACATTGATTGGGGCTGTGAATGGGCTTTGCAGGGAGGAGGAAGAAGGGATGGTGAGGAGGAAGGCTTGGTGAGGTGGTTGAGACGGTGGGGCGGGTGGGAGGGTATCGACCAGTGGTGGTCAGTGCTTCGATGACCACTGGTCGTTGGGGTCACTGGTTTGCACAAATACACACACACACATTGAGAGAGAAACACACTCCTGCCTCTCCCCTGATGTGATTAGGGTAAGGGTCATTAGTTCAGCCTCATTGCTTATTGTCCAAACAAAGATGTCCAAGACTAATGGAGGCTACTTAATAATTTGTGTGAAAGATGAGCAATAATGAGTCATTGCAGATGGACATTTTGTAACCATTTCACTTTGCCTGGTGTAAATTCAGCTATCATAGCGAACATTCGCTGGGATTGAATAATCACGTCCGTCAGCTATAAAGCGTGAGCACTGATCAGAAAGCAACTGGTCAAAGTGATCCCCAGCGTTTCACACTAGTGAAACAATGATTATAGCCACCAGTATTTGGTCACATTTGTTGGCCTTAGGCCCATTATGTTAACCACCTTGATGAACATTGATTGCTAATTCTTATTTCTGCTTCCGGCAATATGACCTCACTTCATTGCCTCAAAAATTTGCCAATGTATCTCAGCCCCAAATTATCCCCATTGCTTTTGGTGAGCGCTTCACCGTGACATGGTTAGTATTGGACCGTATTGAAACCTGTCCCCAAATGGATTATTCCTTTCTCCTAAGTAGGATGGATTTTATGGTGCTTGCCTGATCACTATCTGAAACCCCTCTAATCGTTTGCGTGTGTGTGTGTGTGTGTGTGTGTGTGCAAACCCTGCTGCCTTGATGTTGCCATTGAAGTGTCCCTGGCGTTGTACTTATTGGAGTTCCCTGATGTTAGATATTGGAATATTGATCTCGGAGAATGTTTAGCTTTCACTCTTCTCTGGTTTCATTTATATGCTCACACAGCTGACGCCCGCTTCACACAGCAGTACAAGCTGCAGATGTGGCGGTACATGAGGGACCTAGATCAAATCAAACTCTCAATCAATGCTGGAGAGAGAGAAAAAAAATCGGAGTAGCAGATTTGGGTTTCAGAGGGATTTCACACACGGCATCTTGGATATCTGACGGGAGCTAGATCGAGTAAACAGCAATCAATCAATTGTGTAAAAAGACTTTGGAAATGAACAATTCAAATGATATCACATTGTCTTGATTTCATGTTATATTACAATCAAGGTAGCTTTGGGGGAAAGATATTTTACTGAAGTTTCTACTGCTTGATACTGACCCTGACAGCATGCAACTATAGTACTGCAAGAGATTAGACTTTGTTCTGCTGGCACTCCCAATACTGCATAAATTGACATCACAGCCCAGGACACACACACACACACACACACACACTCTCACACACTCAAGTGTCTCCAGAACAGACTCATGCTGCCATCACCACCAAACGGGCAGCTGATGACTTCAAAAGGAAAATAGCGAGCAGCAGCCCTCCACGTTTCAGAGACACCGGCTGAGTGAGTCTCCCTTTAACAACAGTTGCATTACAGCGCAATGTCGGTTTCCTATTAAATACCTTCTCCCAATTGCCCATTATTTCCCCCTATAAAACCACTGCAGACTGCATTGGAGGGCTGTTTTATCCCCCAATCACCCCATGTCCTTTTGTTTCGGAAAACATGTTTCAACTAAGTACAACTGAGAGAGCTATGAGCGAAAGAGAGAGAGAGAGAGAGAGAGAGAGAGAGTAAGAAGGGAGGGAGGGGAAAGAAAAGGTAATTTAATGAAGTGAAACGTTTGATGTTGTAAATAAAAAGCAGACTGGTTGTGGGTGAGAGGCTGGGGCTAATGGACTTTGTTGGATGGTAGGTGTGGAGCTGCTGATCTTTGAAAAGCCTAAATAAAAAAGTGAACTTGTCAGAAACGATGCCAAGAAAACCCCCAGCCCCCTTTGCTGGATCCCTCGCCCGGGGCATTCACATCACTGGTGGGGCTTATTATGCAATTACAGCAAGGTAACAAAGCACCGCCAAACCCCCTCATCTGAGTGTGTGGGTGTACGATTGTGTGTGTTTGTATCCATGTACGTGTGTGTGTGTGTGTGTCTTACATAGGTATGTAGGAAGGAAAGAGACAAAAGAGAGTGAAGTAAAAAGGAGTGACAGGGAAGGAAAACAGAAGAGAGGAATAAAAGGAGAGTAGTTGAGAAGTTAAAAGACGAAGGGGAAGGAAAGAGGAAAGCAAAGGAATGAGAACCACACGATTATGAAGGTTAAACAATGGCAGTGGTCATTACGCTTCACTTTCAATGAGGAGGAGAGAAATCACCCCCCATTTATAATTCATATCCTCAATTACCACTAATAAAGTGGCATGAATGGGGCCAGCCCAGGGAATGGTGCAGGCACAATTACATGTAGTATAGCCTGGCATTAACATTTTCTATTTGAACATTTTTCAGCCTCAATTTCTCTTAGAGTTAATAAGAGCGATGATCCCTCCTTGACTTTTTCATGAAATTATTGTACGGTTATAATATTCCAATCTATTAGCCCTCCCCCTCTTCTCTGTAATGTATTCTACCATTTAATAGCCTGACCTGGCTGGATAGAGAGATGGAAATTGAGGGAGAGAGGGAGAGAGGGAGAGAGGACCTGACATTGATGAGAGGAGTAGGTCTTGTCGTTTTGACCCCGGAGGGGGTGAGACAAAGGTCTGATATATCCCATACAGCGTTTGAATTGAGGTCTCTCATGAGGCCGTGCCTATCATCTGAAAAGCTTTCTGAGGCTCTGCTGCTTTTTTCACCCTCCTGTCGGGGAACCACTGCAGGGCTGATTTTGAATCTCGTGACTGGACTCGCGGTGACTTGGGGACTTGAGTTGCTTGCAGTGTGAAAGCATCGTAAGGGTTTACGGAAATGACCTATTATACCCTGAATCTGGATAGGACAAGTGCTAAATGGGATACACTATATACTATATGTGATGTAAACATGACAGCTTGACCATGCAGACATTTGCAGTTGACATGCACTGTAAACCTGAAGCAACAGCAGCAGCGAATTTGGACTATTTACCGTTTGGCCCAATAAAACTTTTTGCTGACATTCCTTCTATTTTAGGCTGCATCCCTATTTAAAATGTGCTGGATGAGGGTTGCTGGATAGCAGCAGCCTTTAGTGTACACCAACATCAGTGAGCGACAGATGCGGCAGTAACACTAGCTGTTTGAATTGTGTTGGAAATGCATGAGCATCCAGGGTAAAACACACAATAAAATGTTGTGGTGATATTTCTGCAGGACCCAGGTCACGGTGACTGTGTAAACTCCAGTGTTAGCGAAATCAAACGGAGCTCACAGTATAATCCAACCCAGAGACACATAAAGCGTGGCAGGTACAGGGCCGTCCTCCAGCATTGGGTTGCATTATTATGCCGGTGGTCGCTGCTCGCTGCAGTGCGGAGCCACGTGCCCGATCCTCAGGCTGGTTGTCTAATAGGCCTGTTTACGCCACTTTTCCTCTCCTGCTCTTTCACTCCCTCCCTCTATCCCTCCTTCATCCTCCCACATAAAATGTCAAAAGTATTCAGCGAACCTGCCCGCCTGCTTTTATATAAAATAACAAAGTGTTCAGAGCTTGTAAAACGCTGCAGGACTGACAGTTTAGCAGACTTCCCACAGCCTAGAAACTTCTATTGTGGAGGCGGCAACAAGGATATAGAACAGAGTAGAATAGAAAAGGCGATGAGCTTTCCTAAGAACAGACAGACAAGCCTTTACTGTAGAACTACGAAATATATCCTCAAGCCATTATGGTGAGGCAACTCATTTAAGTGCTACACCTCTGGTACAGGGGTTTCTGTGGCCATCACACCCCTCGCTAACACACACACAGATGGAGAGAGAAGGGGACAGACAAAAAAAACCCACCCTCTCTCGCTTACTATCTCTTTTCTTACACACAAAAATCACACACACACACACACACACACACACACACCATGTGGCTAGCTGAGAGCCAGCTGTTCCTTTCCACTTCACATCACTATGGGCTAACGACTGCTAATCCCCCATAGCTTTTCCCTCAAAGGAACTAAGGCAGCAGCCATGATCTAACTCCTATTGAATTCCAATTACCCTCCACCGGGATTTCACAATAAGAGTCCCCCCTTTCACCAACACCACCTCCACTCACACCACCCTTACTTCCCACATGGATCGTACTGTCACAATAAGAGCCACCCACACACATACAGCCTAAAGATAGGAACACATGTTTATTGTTACATACTAGTTATTTATTTTTATGATTTAAATTCAATTATATTCAGATGCTTTGGCAGAACTCACTGCCACAATCATCTACCACTGATAACACTTACTTGACGTAAGACCAAATTTAGCTAAGGAAGACCAAAGCACACTACTGTATTTATTCCCCCACATAGCAACAGTTGCATCCCTGGCTGGACTTGCCCACCCCTTTCTTTTTACCCCGGCAGGTTTGCCCCTCTCTGCCAGGCAGGGTTCCTTGTAAAAGACCAGCTTCAATGAACGGAGGCCCAGCAGGGAGCCAGGCAGGCTCGCACTCCTAAACCCTCTCCTCCCACTCACTCACTCACACACACACACACACACACACACACACACCCTCCCTTGCCTCCTTCATCTATCCCCTTCTTACCTCCTGCACTCTTGCTCTTTCAGTTCTAGTTCTAGTGATTTTATAGGCATGTATTAGGAACAGTTTTGCAATGTACAAAATAACCAACAAACAACCCTTTATGCATTCAAACAATAACAGGATGAAAGATTTCATGGTTAGAAACCATGTACAATCCAACAGCCCATAACCATCAATATCCATAATAAAGTGTACCAGTTCCAAACCCAAAAGAATTGTAGTAGTACATATCTTTCGCCGTACCCCTCCTTCTCTCCCCCTTTCACCCCACATATCTGGTTTGATTTTACCCCATGAAGCGGTGAATTCCAGTCTTTCAGAGAACAACATTGGGCAATAAAACAATGGGTGGCTCTGGGGTGTACTGTTGGGATGAAGGGCGATGGGATTCCTGGTAAAGTCTGACACAAATTGCTGCTATGGTTACAGTGGGAGGGACCGGGGTAAAGAGGGCTAAACATGCTGGGAAAGTCGCTGTAGTGTGGAGAGAAATGGGATGAATCAGAGACGTAGTGGAGGTTAACACCGTCGACACCTTTTTGACGCTGGCATACATTTACAGGCAAACTCACTTTTTCTGAGGGAAGTAAAACTATTATGATGATGCTTCTTTTTTTCCCCCGTTTTTCTAGAGTTGTAAAATGTTTTTGGACATATTTGTGGAAACAGCATCTAAGCCTATAGGTGGGCCTTTCTAATGGAAGAAGTTGGCTGTGAGGAAATGTATTGTCATATTTAGTGGTGCGCTACTGACTGCAACATGTCATAGCCCTGTATAGCCCACAAATACTGACTGCATTGGTTATGTGTTGTTACTGACTTAGGACAACTGTCCTTTTCTAACTTTTAACATTTGGAGGACCCATCACGTGTGTTTGTCTTTCACCAGAAAAGTGGGGGCTAGCTAGCCCAGCTTGTCAGCGTTAGCACTGATTCCCAGTAGACGTTACCCTTCGCTCACATTTTTTCAATGTTAGCTGTGTCTCCTTCATGGATCCAGCAACTGGTAGTCCTGCAACCTCAGCAGTCCATATGTTTCCCCATGATTTCAATCGCGGCACAGAGTAACTAACATGAGGAGTAACTTATGTCCGTAGTAATGGGGGGGGGGGGTGCTCAAATCACAAAGTAGTTGCTAACAATGTCGGCCCCCCAGCTGGTTAACTACCCGTGCAGCCTTTGGAATCGACTAATTTTAGCGCTCACCCACACGAATGTTTCATTAACCAGATAATGGACAAATTAAATTTGCAGTGACGACATAACTGTTGAACCAAAAATTCACCATTCCTGGAGAACACTAATGTAGAGGCATCAAATTAAATGTATTATTTTTGGTAATTACTACACAAGTCCAAACAAACACCAAGGATACATACTGAGATTTTCAACTTTCAACAGTTCGAATTATAGCAGTAATTACATGTTCCCCAAAAACATAATGTCATTTGCTTTATACTAGTGGTTGTTTGCCATAATCATCATCATCTGGATGGTTTTGACCATGACACGACTGCTGTTAATGACTTTGAGGTGGTTGAATGAAATGACAGAAAACAGGACCCATGTTAAACCAGTAAAATCATTACATCCACAGCACCACAGTGTTACTGGGATAGAGGCTAAAGGTGAACGCGAGTTTGTGTGGCACTCTAACTGTGGTATTGGCAATCATGTTTTTTTCCCCTTCTTAAAATGTCCTCATTCCCACTTTAATGTCTCTCTCTCTACATTTAGATGATTACAGTATAATGGAGAGATGGAGTCATGGCATAGTTTATTACCACACACACACACACACACACACACACACACACATACTCACATCCAAATAGCCCCAGGGACACAGGGAGACTTAGCAACAGGAGTAGTCCAAATAAGAAGATTAAATTTGAGTTTTCCATGCTTAGACAGCTTGGTATGTTTTGACCTTTTGAATCTGAACACGACTCAAATGCTGTTTGCAGCAGAGCTGAATATGTAGACCAAGCTCCCGTTTAATTGAATGGTGTTGACTTGAAAGGACATTGATATTGTATGTAGTTAATAGTGTTTCTAAGACAGAGTGAAAATGTCAATCAGAAGACGTTGAAAAGTTTCCCAATTGTCCTTCCCTTTATACCAAACCCTTTTCCTTTCTTTCCTTTATACCTTCCCTCACTTTTCTTTTGATTTCCTTCCATTTACACATTTCCTTTCCCTTCCCAGCTCCACTGCAATTACAGCTACAGTATTTGTTTCTCTGGAGTAAGGTCTAATATTCAGCCAGAGTACTCCACCAGAACTGAGATTTATACAATCAAAACAACCATCAAACAAGAAATTGAGGGAGAGAAAAAGTGTTTCACACTTCTTTTTAATCACTTTTTTTTTTGGGGGTCATATCCTCACTTAAACGTTCACTCTGACGTGTTTGAAGTTAAAGGTTGTGCAGTATGTAAAGCTACGCACTGCTCAAAGGAAAATTGAAATCGTATAATAATACGACTTCAGTTTTCCTTTGTTACACTAATGCAACACGTCATTTTAATATCACAAAGGCGCAAAGTCTGGAAAATAAGCGACAACTGTTTCTCACTGAAGAAGGAGCGAGCCGTCATTTTCACAAAGGAAACGGGCAAATAAAGACATCGGGCTCTTCAGCCAGAAGAGGTTTGTTGTTGGTGTTTTTTTTTTCCCCTCTCGATATTCATGGTAATATATCATAGCTTTTTACAAGCCCCCCTGCGCAGTCCAGCTGTTAAACGAGACTAAGAGACAAGTAGAAGTGGGAGGCGATCTCACAACAATCACAGTTATACGGAAAAAAGAACGAGGAGATCCGCTGCCAGCCCCGCGCTCCAATCAGGGAAGACTGAGCCTTAAATGTCACAACAAATTGGACATGAGGACGCGTTTTCTTGTCATGACTTGAACAGGAAAAACACGAGAAAGGCATTGTTTGGTAGATTTCCCTTTCTTCTGTGAGTGAGTGAGTGTGTGTGTGTGTGTGTGTGTGTGTGTGTGTGTGCGCCGTGGCCATCTATCCTCTCAGACATGTTTAATAGGGCTTTGGCTGCGTTGACCGAGGGTGTAAATGTGTCATACTTTATTAGAAATCCCAAAGAAGAGGGCTAACATTAATCACTGGCTCTTGTTTATGAAAGTCATAAATGTTTCACTGAGTGCTTTATTGTTGGCTGCCAGATTTGGAGAAGTGTAGAGGGTCCTTAGTGTGTGTGTGTGTGTGTGTGTGTAAGTAAGTATGTGTGTGTGTGTGTGTGTGTGTGTGTTCAGTCCACCACTGCGTCATGATAGCACCCCGAACCTCTGAGAAATTCTCTCTCTCTCGCTCTCTCGCTCGCTCTGCCTCTCTCTTAGGCTTTTTGTCATGTTGTCAGAAAGTATGACATCACCCTGCCCTTTGACCCACGTAGTCAGGAGAGCGCTGATTGGATGATTGGCTTATAGAGGACATCCACATTGACTCCAAACTCAATTCTGCTGATGTCAGGAGCTATTACAAATGACGACATGCGCATGCACACGCCGACAGGACAGGACAGTGTTTGTGTGTGTGTGTGTGTGTGAGTGTGCCTTTGTGTGTACAGTATGTGTGTGTGTGTGTGTGTGTGTGTGCCTTTGTGTGTGTGCAGACATGTTCAGGGTTATATAGGTCAAATGTCTGAAGCTGGAACATCTCCCAGCTGAAATACCAGGCGAAATGTCAAAGTCTGCCACTGTGCAATCCCTCAGATCAATAGTTCAATTGGACATAAAGGCATCCCTCCATTCACTGGGCTAACGTGCTATATCATGTGCCAGCCTCTGTCTGAGCCACTTTAGCCATAACCAGCTTGAGCCAATAGTTCCTTTTTAGTCATAGGCTGCACCTGTGAAGTCCAAGCGTTGTGCATGTGAAGCATGAACATAATAAAATGAGATCGGGCGGGAGTTGTGTTGAGAAATGTTAGGTTTTTAATGCTCGTCTGCGCACAGTTACGGAGTAATGCTGATGCTAAATGCTAAAACACAGTGTCGCAGTATCACAAGTAGACAAGACTGACACAGGTTGATCTACAGTATCTAAAGTCTGCTGACATTAGATAACATGAGCCACAATAAGCTACAGACCAGCATGACCTGACTGATGTACCGACTCTCTTTAAGCTCTGGTATGTTGAAAAATGTAGTTAATGCAGATACATTTAGGGGATACAAATTTGATTAAAAAGAATGTAAATATATGTAAATATTTTTCATGCACAAAGATGCTGTTGTTTTCAGCCATTGTTCTACACAAATCAATAGATACAAAGTTATTGTGTAAAAAAAGTACTGACACTTTGACACCCTAGCATGGGATGGACGCCCCACAGTTGCATTTAAAAGACGCCGTCGCCACATGCTCCATCTATTTTAATAAGCTCTGATAGGCGCTGTGAGATGACTATTACATGGCTCAGCTCTCAGGTAGGGATTCTCAGAGGAGGTCCCATCTCGCCTCGTGGGGCTTTCTGTTGAGTCAATGTTCCTTGGAAGCCTCTCTCAGCTGCGGATGCCCACTTTAAACAGACTATAATATACAGAAGATCCATGAGGATGACTGCTGTACGGCTCCATTGTGAGAAGTTATTTCTCCTCTCGTGATCTCGGTGCGATCACCGCTGCTCTTCCAGCCTTTCCCCCAAAGTCCCACGTCCGAGCATAAAAACCATAATGATACATCTAAAAAGACGATGGTTCGCTGCGGCTATGTTACTCATGAAATCACGACAAATCATAAATTCAAAGAGCCTCCCCCCACTCCCCTCCGCCCTCGTCCTCCTCCTAGTTAAGTGTGGAATAATGTCATCTTAATGATTATTTTTTTGCGGTATGCCATAACAGCATAATTCAGAGAGGGCGTAATGATTTTTTATGCCCCTGACATATTGTTTTGCGGGGAGTGACATAAAAGCACGATGACATGTGGCATTTTGGGAAAGGTCAGGCGCTCCGTCTCGGCCGCCCGTCCATCTTCATAACGTCGCCACTTGTCATATGGAAACTGGCATCACCAATCTTTGTCTCTCCCCTGTCGCTCGCTGCCCCTGCTATCCTCTCTCACATCCCGACTCTGCTTCTTTTTCTCTTTCGCCCCCCCCCCCCCCCCCCCCCCCCCCCCCCCCTCTCATTTTTTGCTGCTCTTTTTTCCCCGTCGTGCCATCGCCGTCTCGTGTTTTGTTAAGAACAGGGGAAGCTTTTCTTGTTAACGCGTAGGAAATTATCACTGTAGGGAAACGGAAACAAGATTTCACACACTCATACAGAAACACACACACACACACACATGCACAAGGCCTCAGGGGTGCTGCGGGGGGTCCAGGGACCGCATGTCAACACCAGCTGTGAGGATTGAGGTGACAGAGAGAAGGGCTAATACTAATGTGATAAATACGTCAGCACTCACTCCGGGCACATTGTGTGTGTCTGTTTGTGTTTGATGGTTTGGTAGAGCTGCTCAGAGCCAGCCGCTTCTGCCAAACGGATATTTAGACAGCATTTTGTCACATTTCCCCTCAAAAGAATCCTTGTTCATGAGTGATTAAAAAGAAATTTAGTTGCTGTAGTCAAAACACACCGTAAGTAAGTTGACCGTGAAGCCTCGCTCACATGAAATACGTCCCTTTGACAAAGGTGCTGTGTGTAGTATTTTGACATTAATGAAGGGTAACTGCATTTGTTATGGCGCAAAAGGATAATTAAGACTAGTGGCCTCCGCTGTCACTTTATATTACTCTATAAATATATATATATATATATTATAATGTACATTTTGAAAGGTAAACTGTTTTACCTTTTTTGCAGCCCGAAACAGGCAAAAACTCAACTCAGAAAAGGTGCAACAAAAGCATTAATGTCTTGTGACGACAGAGAACAAGTTTAAAGACAACTTAAAGAAATGACTTTTAACATCTAACAGCATTTACTCTTAGTAACCAGCTGCATAACAACAATGGGAGTGAAGAAATAGTGGCCGTATTGTAGAACACAATGTAAAACACACATGAAATAAGAATTATGTTCACGAGTCTGTTGCCCCGATGCATGCTGGGAGGTTTCCCCTCACGCGTACCTCGGGATGCTACAATGTAAACTCATAAAAAAACATAGATTTTAGGTTGACTCCGATAATATTTTTTGAATATTTGTACTCCACTGCAAAACTTCCGATTTAGAAACAACCCTCTGGTCAAACTCTAAAATAAAAATCTTTGACTAAAAAGAATGAATAAATGATTTTAAAATGCACTTATATGATTTATTGATGTTAGAAATTGTAAAACAAAGCAGCTTTTACAAGATGCAACATCAGAGAATCTTGCAATCTATCTACCCCCCCCCCCCCCCCCCCCCCCCCACCCAGCCTCTGTCCCTGTCATCTCTGTTCTCTCTCAATCTTCTGACTTCGTCAAACCCTCCTCTCTTATTTCACCGGCCGGCGGTGGGCGTGGCAGCCCTGCCACCCTCCGTCCTTTTCCGCTTCAAATTACCGTTTTTCTGACAACTGTGTCTTAAGGTTTTCAAACAGGCCCACCTCCTGCCTCAATTTGTCAGCCCATGAGTGCACGCCCGCAACATCCTTTCCCAGCAAAATACAATATGCATGTATGTGCGTGTGTGTGTCAAACATTGGGGGGGGGGGGTCCGTGGGCTCCTAGTTGAAAATTACACGGTCCTCAGACGCATGGTGGGGACGATTCACCCTGTTGCAAGGAAGAGCTTAGACAAGAGAAACACACACACATGCAGATACAGTCAACACTACATGCACACAGAGTCGTGGGTGTGTGGGGACAGATGGAGAGCTTGTGTGTGTGTGTGTGTGTGTGTGTGTGTGTGTGTGTGTGTGTGTGTTTGCAGGTCACGCGGTGCCATGCAGGGTGAGTGAGGTGTAATTTCTCGGCAGTAATACTCGACACTCCGGCCCTGACAGCTTTAATGGTGATGGCCTTATTATAGAGAAGACGCCTCGTGTGTGTGTGTGTGTGTGTGTGTATATATGTGTGTGTGTGTGTGTGTGTGTGTGTCCACATTCTAATGGTGATGGCCATATTATAGTGAGTGGAAGACGGCTAAAAGGCTTGGATTTATACCGAGCCACGTTTACTGACATAAGAATAATAGGGCAGAAGATGCTCTGTGCCATGTATATTTGTGTGTGTGGGTGTGTGTGCTAATGAATACCATATGGTGACTATTGAAGTAGTATGAGAGCTGTTTTGTGTTGATGAGGAGAACATTGTCCACACATCTGGTGCCGTAGAATAGAATAGAAAATATAATCATATCTCTATACTGATACTAGCATTTTATCAATTTCCACCATTTTCCACCATAAAATTCACGTTAATAATACATTGTAGGAAGTGTTGTCTAACTTATTGTGTGTGTGTGTGTGTGTGTGTGTGTGTGTGTGTGTGTGTGTGTGTGCCCTTGCAGTGTGTTCTTCCAGTAGGAACAGGGTAACACGACTCTGTGGGCCTGCGGTTTATGTTATGTTGGTCTGATTTACAGTCACACACACACACACACACCTTCACACCACCCAACTCTTTTCTGCCTTTTTCTATCACCCAATCACACCCCCCACCACCTTCCTTCCACCACCACAATGTTAGCTAATCCCCTCGTCTGTCTCTGCTGTACTCAACTCAACTTCCTGTGCGTAACTACACACTGTTACAGGACCAGCACCTGCTGAGCCGTTTGCAGCGAAAGCAATGGGCGCTGTGGTGTGTGTGTGTGTGTGTGTGTGTGTGTGTGTGTGTGTGTGTGTGTGTGTGTGGTTTCAGGAGAGCTAACGGACAGGCTGTAGCTACACTGCAGCATAAATTGTCAGGCAACGTAGGTTAACCTCTTCCTTCTATTACAAAACTAAGGCTGCACCAGGCCTCATTCGTTTTTTCCCCCAGAAAAATAAATCACTCATGACATGCCAGTCCCAATACAGTTTTTCTCTCTCCATATATATATATATATATATATATTTATTTATTTTCAAAATGGCTCACAAAATGATCACAGTAATATGACAGAGCCAACGCCGTAGGCTTCGTGCGAGTGCAGGATTGAAAACAGTTAAACAACACAGAATGGATGATTTGCTGGCTGCACGTATGTGTTTGTGTGTCTGATTGAGAGCTTAAAGGTGGTTTATGCCGAGGACGTCCCCCATCCAAACAAAAGACAGCACTTGATCCCGAAAGATCCGGCACTCATTTCAGTCTGTAAATAAGCCTGCTGTTGTGTGTTTACCCTGGATCACTACGCTGGGCCGAAACACGGCTTCCCTGCTCCCCAAATACACGACAAGTTCCCTTAATAGTTCCCCCTAAACAGGCATATCTGAGTAATAACAACCATTATTACTCAACCAAATTATTTTGTATGACTTAACAGGTATATTTTGGTGCACTGGTTCATTGCACAGGCTGTGGATAACAAGCATCCTTAATATGACCCTAAATTATTTTTATGAGTCCTAAATTATGTTTTTGTTTGTTTGTTCTGGATCACCATGTAGGCCTCGATATGACTACCATACTTCCTTATTAGTAGGGATATTAAGGTCCATTAAATTACTACTTAAGTGCATGCACATGACAGCTATTAGTGAAGCATTAAAACCTGGTTTTCACTCTTAGCAACCAACATTTTTGTCACATGAACAGTTTTAAAACCAACCCAAACTAGACCTTGATACAAATATACAACGCGTACAATCATATATATCTTTTTATTGTGCCGTTAGTTTGCATAAAAGCATATTTAGCAGCACAACACAGCACAAAAATCATATCATTTTAGAATTAGAAGTTACTTTTGTCAACGGAGTTCAATTCAGATTCACAAAAACAAACATGCGCAGTGTTTCTGCTTGATTATGCGTGCGTGCTGTTCATCTATGGTTGAACTTTTGGACAGAAGCAAGATTCTGCCTCACATGTCACCATCAGTGTTTCTAACGCCGCATGTCGAAACTGTGTTTGCTGAGTAAGAGACCTTCCAGTTTGCTTTAGGCTACATTTTCGTATTCAGTGATCTCCCCAACAGGCTCTTATTCGTGCATTGAAAGCGTACACAACCGATCAGCTTGTTACCCTTCTGTCTGCCTGCTCGTGCTCTGTAATGGAAATGAGACACAGTTGAAAGTCCCAACGCTGTGGCAGTGCAAAGTGCTGTGCCTGAGGTGTGTGCGTGTGTGTGTGTGTGTGTGGGTGTGTGGGTGGGTATGTACAGCACACACATATTTACACCTCTGTTTATGTGTGTGTGTGTTAGGCTGACTGTGTGAATATTTCTGCTTAAACTGACTATATGCTCACGTGGGTGTATGTTTTGTGCATGTGTGTTCATTTATGTGTGTGTGTGTGTGTGTGTGTGTGTGTGTGTGTGTGCGTGTGTGTGTGTGCTTACCAGCAGTAGGCGCCCACAGAGATACAGGCCTGCCACATCCTGTGTGTACGATAAGGCCTAATGACGACACCTTGTGATTGATTGAATTTTTGATTTGTCTGCTGACGTCTAGCTGGCATCCTTTTCATCTGAGAGAAAAAAATAAAATAAAAATGGTGTCTCAAATGTGTGTTGCATGTGTGTGTGGAGGAGCCTGTCTGTGCCTCTGTACACAGCAGGTGATATTTGCCAATTTAACTCAACACGAAGAGGCGAGTACAGCTGTATTTGGGTTAGCAGTGTGTGTTTAAAGAAAATTGTGTGTGAGTAAGGGTTATTACACTTGAAATTGAATGAAATTATCGGGCTTGTCCACTACTATTTTTTTTCCCCTCAACAAATGCCTGACTCAACTCATATGTTACAGACACGGAGTGAAACGCTGGGTCCAGCCTGTGTTCGAACAGTATTCTTAATTTTTACACACTCTGAACTACACGAGTTTATGGGTCACAGTAAAAATGGATAAGATAACACATGGGATTGGTCTACATTACCTAAACTAAACTGGGTTTTAGCGACTCTAGCACCAGTATTTACAACAAATTGCTGATACCAATCGCTAACGTTCCCAGCACATACACATATCCCAGCCTTGCATGTAGCTAAAACACTCGAATCCTCTATTGTTTTCTAGTATTTGCACACCAAGCAAATGTTCATATGTCACCGTTTACAGTACTCTTACATGTACAAAACATATTTATGACAATAGTCATTCAACATGAGTCTTTCTTCTTGACTGTGAACTCAACCCAAAGACCATCTTCTTCTATTACAATTAATACTAATAGGACAGTGTCTTCCTACATCCATGTCCTATGATCTCACAGCTCTCCGTCCAGATCCACCCTCTTGCCCCCTCTTGTCCTCTAATCTTGTTTGTCAGAACTAAATGAGCTGCCCCAGCGAGGTGTGTTAGCACACTAATGAATTTATTGCTTGATAAGAATGGGGCCCATGCAGTTACAACTCACTGCAGTCATAAAGCGCTGGAAAAAGCTACGTAATTAACCTTTACTAGCTGTGTGCATAGGTGGTGCTGCTTGATGTGTGTCGATGGGGGGAGATGTGTGTGTGTGCGTGCTTTCATTTGTGCTTGTTTGCATGTTTGCGCCAGCATGTGTGCATGTCTACCTGCTGTGTTGTGTGTGTGTGTGTGTGTGTTGTGCATTAATGTGGTGAAGGCAATGCTATTGATAACGCTGCAGCTATCAATTCATGGTTAATCGCGCTCTGCCAGATTAGCGCGTCATCCGATAGACTCCAGACTGACTGGAGACAATAAATACATATAGTCAATAAAACAGCAAAGCATCATGGGAGAACAGGGGATATATGGGGAGGGGGTGCAGGTTGTTTGAGGTTGACACATGTGCCAGGGTGCCAACATAACAAGCTCAACCATAAACCTGATATTGGTTATAGCTTTACACTCTCTTGTCTTATCTGGATGTACTCAATTAAGAGAGAGAGAAAAAAGAAAGAAAGAAAGACAGAACGAGGCAGAATTCCTGAGAAGAGAAGGGACATCATTAAGACTGATGTCTACACCTTCCCTGGCCGTTCATTCACTAACAAGAAACCGCTTGTCGTCGAGCAAGACATATAAGACCTGCTATTCTTCTTCTTCTGCTTCTTCTCCTTCTTCTACCACTGAGCCATTTCCTCTATTGTCAAAGGCACACACACACACACACACACACACACTCTAATGGGTAATAGATGCAGGACTAATGCCTGGGCTGAGGATATACAGATAGATGGATAGGGAGGGAAGGAGGGAGGGAGGAGAAGGAGAGAGGAAAGAAAAAAGAGGAGTGAGTTATGATGCGGTACTCAGGGGGTTAATTTCTCACAGGCAGTTTTCATACGCCACACACACACACACACACACACACACACACACACACACACACACACACACACACACAGTAAAGGTGATGTCTGGCCGTGGCCAAGCCGGTAGCACGCTAGTTAAAAGTGAATAAGTTTATGGCCGGTGTAGGCCCTCATACATCAAGGAGCAGTTTGTTTAGCCAGCAGTGTGACAGGGTACAGTAACATGGGCAGGGCCGGAGAGTGGCTACAGCTGTGATAAATGGGAGATTGCAGGGGGAATGGTGTCCCAGTGTGTGTGTGTGTGTGTGTGTGTGTGTGTGTGTGTGGGAGAGAGAGAGAGAGAGAGAGAGATAGAAAGAGACATCAAAGCATGTTTTTAGCTCTCAGATTAATGGCGATTCCAGTATTTGATCTAAGTGATTTTTCCCTATTTGAAGAATCTCTTTTTGAAGCAGTAAATATTGCAAACGCCCTTCTCGAGTCATCTCGCAGCACCTGGTGTGAAAAGATATTTCTCTGCAGTATTGACAAAAGCTTACGGGTTGCAGTATGATGTTTTAAATTGCAGAATGTTTTCTCTGCTTCAACTGTAGCTGTGTAAGTGAGGGTTTTTCTATGTGGTTGGACATGCACCCTCTCTGCTAACTCCTTATCTCCTCATCATCCTCACCCCACCCTTGTCCCAGTCTCTGCCCTGCACCGATCCAGCTGTGGATCTGACAGTGCCACGGTGCAGAAAAACAATAGTCCAGTCAGTCTGCATAAGTGTGTGTGTGTGTGTGTGTGTGTGTCTGTAAGGCTGCAAACAATAGTCTCATTATCACTTGCCCACAATGAACACAACAACTCATACTGTTCTCCTGTGCCTTCGCATAGTGTGGCATTGCCTGTGCGTTCTCACTACAGCCAGTTAAGTTAGTGAGACGGTCAGACAGACAGACGGAGAGGGAGACAGGGCAGACCCAGAGACAGCCAGAACGATAAATAGACAGCCATGAGAGACAGACAGACAGACAGACAGACAGGTAAACAGGCAGCGAAGGAGCAAGCCGCGCCACCCAGCCAGCCGCCATTTCTCTCCCAATAACTCACTTTTCTCCCCCTTGGAGAGGGAAAACAATAAGATATAACAATTGGCAAATGGCTGAGGCAGGCGGAGCATTACAAATGAAATGTAATGTTGTTACAGTTTGGAAATAATGAATTATGAGGATAAGCGGGGATCTGTAAAATCGCTGTAGCGATTTACCGGGGTTTCATTTTTCAACTGTATTGAATTATGGGGAATTGGCCTCAGTCAACTGCAAAATACAAAATGGGGAAAAGGATGATTCACCGTTTCACTGTGCGTGTGTGTGTGTGTGAGTTTATGCATTTGTGTGCAAGCATGTGCAGCCTCTGACTGTTTATTTATTAGTCTGTGTTTATGTGCATAAATGTGCACGGGTGCTTGCACATTTGCGCACATGCAGTGTGTGTGTGTGCATTTCTGTATGTCTCAATGCTGAATGTGTGCATGTATGGACATTTGTGCGTGTGTGTGTGTTCCTCCCCCTAGACCTGTTGAGGGCTTTCTCTCGCTCACCCCGCCGCACATGTGATAAATGTCCCTTATCGCCTCTGTCATTGTAATAGCCCCACAACAGGCCCAGAGAGAGAGAGACAGAGAGGGGGGAAAGAAGGATGGAAAGAGGGATGAGAGAGGGGGAGAAGGGGGGGGGTCAGGGCATGGGGGTGTTGAGAGAGTCACAACGACAAAAAAAAAAAAGAAGAAAGAAGATGGTGAGAGTGGGATGGCGGCATGGAATGGGATAGCTGGAGTTATCAGCTGGTCTTGTAGGGGAAGAATACGCATCAAGCTGCCAATCATCCGGCCTGAAAATTGCTCTGAGATTTGAGTCCCCAGACGGTGTGTGTGTGTGTGTGTGTGTGTGTGTGCGTGTGTGTGTGTGTGTGTGTGCGCGTCCAGAGAGAGAGAGAGAGAGTATCCAAAGCCCCTGTCGTCTCTGTGCTATTACTGCCCCCCATCCTTCCACCCGTCCCTTCATCTGACCATCTCACCCTCTCTTCTCTCACCATTTTTTTTTTTTAAAGCTCAAACTCAAAAAAAAAAAAAAAAAAACACATCTCTCCTCTCTCCGTCACTAAAACCTATACTCAAGTTGAAACACTGCTGTCGTCAGTGGCACCGGCTATTAGGGGAGGGCGAGAGACACGGAGAGAAAGAGAGAGAGAGAGAGGGAGGGAATGGTAGAAACGATGGAAAAGAAAGGAGAAGAGAGGCAAAAAGAGAAGACGGGTTCATATGTGAGCTGAAACCATTTCAGTCTCTTTAATTTTCTATTGATTTGAGCTGCAGACCTGTCCCCTCAACCCTGTGTGTGTGTGTGTGTGTGTGTGTGTTTGGAGTTGAAAGCCTCCAAGCTGTCTCCATACAGAATCTGAGTACACCTGAGACTGCCACTTGGCTGAAGAAAGAAAGACACCCTCGTCTTAAATTTTGTTTTATAGGTCATCCAAAAAAAAAAAAAAAAAACATAATTTAGCCGAAGAACTAACAAACACTTCATCCTTCCGTTCATGTGAAAAATGTAATTCACCAAAATTGGAGATACATTTACAGTTTTCACAGGGGAGCAACATGTGAAGAGAGAGTGAGGAATGATAAACTGCCTTTGCTTTCTGTCCAGTTTGCTTTGATCATTTGTCTTGAATCTTGTGTTATTTTCTTGACATTAGTCGACCACAAAATGTAAAAAATATTTAAAAAATCACTGAAACAAGTGAAAATGCTTTTGGAACAAAAGGAGTATTCACGTAATCCATATATTTGGCTCAAATGTGCACTTGTTTTAGCATACTAGAATTTTAAAACTCACGGTGTGGACTCAATGATGGACATTTCATGTAATGTTACTTCAGAAAAGAAATACCTAAGGCCCCACCAGAGCAAAGTGTAGAGAAACATCCCCCTCTATTGGACACTGTGATATCAGCCGGCAGAGGGAGGGCGAGACGCAGAGGACACAAGTGGAGGGAAAGGAAGAGACATGAAGTGAGAGGGAAGGGATGGAGGACGAGATGATTGGCCCGCAGAGCAGAGAGACAGCCGCTTCGTAAAACATCACAATGATGTCCAATTGCAGCCGTGTGATGCAATCGCGCTGTATCTGATTGTCACAAATGCAGAAAAACACCCACACACACACACACACACACTCACACACTCATGCACAAAACAGCCTCAGGTGTGACCTGTGCAATACCCCCACTCCAGCAGATAGACATCTTTGGTCTGCTCCTATCAAGCACCTAGATGTATTTTTCACATACGTTTTTTTTCCTCCCATTTCTGTCTTATATCATTATACAGGGACTAAGAGACAGGCAGGCAGGCAGGCAGGCAGGCAGGCAGACAGACAGACAAAGAATGTAATGTGGGTATAGAGTATTCATGTATTTTAGGCTAAACCAAAATAAGACAACGAGATTTTTCCATCTGGAATGGGTCTTTTCTCAAGTGGCGTGGGTAACAATTTGTCCTAATGTTTTCCTGTTATTTTATTTTTATTTTTATTGGCCTCTAAAATCTCATTTTAGAACAAAAGATGCTCATATAAATTCTATTATGTGAGTGGCGTATAATGATTCTCTGTGACAATACGAAATGCTGTGAAAGTCGTGTTTTCACAAGCAAACCCTCGTAGTCGGCCGGTTTGGTGCCAGGGAACGCTCTGATTCATGGAACACAGGGTGACCCGCAGCACCCACTGTCATGAGGACATGGCAAGCACCCAGACCACAACACAGCACCCCAAGGCGTAGGCCTGACCAGGAACTCGGGAGAGTTTTCATTATCTGGGTTGCAGTCTTTTTCCAAAAGGTCCTGTGGTCCCTTTTGATTCCAACTAGGACAACTGACACCCAAGGAAAACACCAAACTCCCATCAATAAACTCTCAACTTAAGTGTTTATTGTCAGTGCAAATAATTACACTGTATCTGCAGCAAACTTTGTACAATCTCACCAAACTCTGTACAAAAAAACTGTGAGTTTTGCTCTCATCGAACTCGCCATCTAAGTCGTTCCAGCGGAGATTACTGAGATGCAGGAAGTTTGCTTTGTGTCCGTTTGATTTCTATTCCGGTGACACTCCGGTGAGAGGGGGTAATATAGCAGACAGCTAGACAGACAGCTAGATAGATGGAAGGCCAGACTGCTCCCCTTGTATGAAGGATTATCCCCTATCCTCTGTTTGTGACAAGAGCTGATAAGAGCCTGAGAGGAGAGGCAGCAAGAGGCTGAGAGGGCTAGTGACACACACACGCACACACACGCACACACACACACACACAAACACACACATATATGCGCATATAATCCACAGCAAGAGAGATATCAATCCATCATTTAGAGCCGGGGATTCAGCAAGAGGAAATAGGTTCTTCTCAATTGCTGACAGCCCAGCACACACACACACACACACACACACACACACACACACACACACACACACACACACACACACCTACAATAGCATCTGCTGTACAAAGGGCTCATGAGGATTCGGAGTTGAATGGGGCTGTTTGAATGACTGTTCAATTTCATCTATTTATCTGATTTACATTTGGCCATTGTTGTCACCGCTGCTGTATATCTTCGTGCGTTTGTGGCTGTTTTTGTGTCGGAGTGACATCAGTGTCACTAATAGAAACCGTAAATCTAAATGTGCTGACGTTAGCCATCGCAGTCGTTTCCTTTTCATATGCATTGTTGAAATGACAAAGATTGGAACGCTAACCAGCGATTTCCATAAAGAATGAAGCAGAAGACACGAGTACGTGCAACACAATCGGTGTTAAGTCCTTTTCATTTAGCTTTTATGAGTGGAAATCTTAATCCTCCCAAGAAAGTATGACATTTAATTGAATGGTAAAGAGTAAAATGATCTCATTTTTTGTTGTCAGGTTCTTACTTTTGATTTTTAGGGTGAAATATGATGTTTAAATGGGCATTTTGGCCATGTGCAACATCATTCTGCCACAGGGAGGCCTGTTTTATGGTATCTTAAAGAGGAAAAGAAGGTGAAAGAAATGTGGCATGAACGTTGGGAGAACTGCAGAAGGCCAGACTCTCTCAGTAAGTCCATCCTTTCATTAGAGAGAAAGCTTTAGAGCATAGAGAAAGAAAGCAGCAAAAATTAGGTGCAGTAGTCAATGTGGTGCAAAGGTTCTGCCTCTCAGTGTGTGTGTGTGTGCACCGTTTGACAGGAACATGAAAATCTCAAAGACGGTACATTGATATCACACCGTAGAAATGCTTTCATTAATTTAACTTCTATCGGACTGTAACCTCGACCCTCGAACATATGCACCGATATCTGAGTGTGCAAGAGGGACAGAGGGAGTTGTGCTATTGATTACAGTTTGCAGCAACAGGTCAAAGGGTTAATATGTGTAAGAGGAACCTTATTGCAAGGTGCTGCAGTGGCAAGTGGTTTTACGGGGGGGGGTTTAAGATGATATAATACACTCTCTCACAATCTTGCAATGCCTGTAAAGAGTTCTGCTTGAGATATTGAGCTCAGTGCCTTGCGATGAAAATGTGTGATTCGTGGAGGAAATGTGGTTCAGGTATGACATGATGATGATGATGATGATTTTGAATCAATTCAGCAGCTATGGTGGGTTTCACTGCAAATATGAAAGTAAAAGAAATTAGAGCTTTGGAATATGGCTGGTGTTTTTCATTTGCCATACCTAACTGGCAGAAATCAACATGTATTTTATCAGGAATGAATCTCCAGTTTTTCTCTGCATCAAAGTTCAACTTTGCAGATGCAGATATAAAGTGGGGAATTATCCCTCCGGAAACAACAACTCGCCTCACCTTCCTCCACTCTATAGTTCCTGACTGCTGGGAGAGAAAAACTGATGAAAAATAGAAGGCGACACAGGGAAGGTGAAAGAGATACAAAGAGTAAGGAAAGAAATAATGTAGTCTAAGCTAAGTGGGACAAAGACAAAACGCGTGAGCGAGACAGAGAGGGAGGGAGGGAGGGAAGGAGGGAGGGGTGTGTTTGGCACCGCATTGCTAAGCGCCAGGTTAGGTGGCAGGGCCATTTGGCGAAGGCGCCGGTGCTAGACTTGATGGATGAGACAAACTGCAGGCTCTCTCCTCTTGTAACTTTAAAATCATTAAGCCTTTTACACGGCCATGCAGATTTTTATGGCCACCTCAGAACAATCTGCCGCTTGTTCGTGTCTCTCCATCAGCAGGATGGGAGAAGACACACAGAGGGAGGACATAGGATAGTGTATCTAACGTGGTCCATATCTCCTCATAGTTATATTGTCACAATCAATTTGAATCGGCAGGATATAATGAAATGTTAGATTTGAATGTTAGATGGAAATGCTGCGTCACATTTACTTTTGTTCATTCAGCTCATTGAATTCTATTGCCTCATTGATACGGGATAGATAACTCTATTTCTGAAAGGCCGGTTCATCAGAGGGTTTATTTTTTTAATTACACATTACAGCCAGGGAAAAAGCTTTAGCGTAGCTTTCTCACTAGCTAGCTTTTACTTGATTTGATTTACTTGCTGTCTAGTTAACAGCCAGAATTGTTATGTAGTTTTGTAAGTGTTTTTTATACAGTTAAACAGATGTCAGAAAGTCCGATTCTGATCTTAATTCTGACCTTCTGATCTCAATTTCTGACCAAATATGTATTTACTGCGTTTTAGCTTTGTAGGGCAGTATTGGAACTTGTCTTCAAAAAGACAACTTTTTTTTGAATTGTGTAATGGTTTGTGTTCCCTTTGATGGCGTTTAAGTTTTTTAAATTATCCAAAGGATTTGGTGTGGTTTAGGGTCCGGAAATTTGCAAAGTATTAAAAGGGCAGTGAAAATATTCAGTGCAACTAACTCTGAGATGCAGTTTGCAGAACACATGGTGCAGAATAAAAAGATTATTCATACCTTCTAAATGACATAATGTGCAATTTAGCTTTATCCATAGGACCTTTCAGATATGCATACATTTCACATCTCATCCCTGATGATCCTGCGATCACGAGGCAGGTGAAAATGAAGTTCAGGTACGCGGCAGGTAATCCCGCTGCGAGAGGAGGACAGCATGACATTGATCTAAGATTTTAATCTGCTGCGCCTCTTTGCAGGGCACGTTTTGCAATAACAAATACAGCGAGGTATAACCAGGAGATACATGGCGAGGATATGAGTTCTATTAAGGAAACCCAGTTAGCTAAGACAAACCTTTACCCAGCAAAGGAAAGGGATGCACACAGTGACATAACATAATCATATCGCTTTTTTATAGCATCATATTTTCCATTTTCCTACGAGTGTATGTGTGTGTTTAATACATACGGCGTCTTGTGCGACAGGCCAATACTGTTAATGATAAACCAGTAGCAACAACAGGGTGGGTGTTCCTGCGATGTGCTCTAAATATTATCAATAACAGCTTGTGTGCGTATGTAAGTGTGCACATGCCTCCCACCTATCCATCCATCCATCCATCTATCCATCCATCCCTCCCATTTCACCTCCTCAGGCTGCCTCCTCCGCTGTTAGGATTCAATTAACACAGTGCAGGCAGCCATGGCACCCTCATTAAAGCTAATTAGTTAAAACATCAGCCAATCTAGCGTTAATTGGCTTTGGTAATTAATTCAGCCGCTAGACCATATGAAAGCAGCAGGGAGAGGGATAATGAGGGAGGATGGCAGAGAGCGGAATCGGAGGAGAGGGGGAAAAGGGGGAAAGGAAAGATAAAAGAAGGCAGAATGAAAGAAAAAGGGAGATTAAATGAGGGAGATAAAGAGAGATAACTAACAGAGGAGTGACGTCTAGGGCGGCCTTATTTCTGAATCCGGTTTAAAGTGTGTACTAGCAGGGCTGTTGCACTGATATGCAGCCATGTTGGTTGTTAGAAAGAAAGATCAACAAAATGCACCCTTAAAGAGGGCAGAAATTGCCTTTCAATAAAAATGTTAGTGTCAATGCAAAGGCAAGGTTAAAGAACTGGAGCTCAAGTGTGTGTGTGTGTGTGCGTGTGTGTGTGTGTGTGTGTGTGTGTGTGTGTGCGTGTGTGTGTGTGTGTGTGCGTTGGTAATTAGGGCTGAGTCAGGGAGTCTATTTCAAACTTGCTGATGTCCCTCTTTGCCCACTGACGGGGCATGTTCCTGTCGCGATGAGGCTCCTTTGGGATGGAAATGAGTGCCGACAGGCCTCACGCCCACACCTCTCCGTCAGGTATCCCTCCTCCTCTTCCTCCGCACAGCTGAGGGAGGAGGAATGGAACCGAGACAGTCAGCGGAGAGATGAGAAGGGAGAGGGCGGAGGTCAGCCAGCGCAAAAAAAAGATATAGGAAGGAATTAACAGTGCAGTAACACCACATTAGATGTTCAACATCTTTTCCACATTCGCGAATCACACCGAACAAAAATAATCATAGAAGTAATGAATATTTAAGTGTTTAAAATGCACAATGTACAGGTTTCCAAAAGCATTAAATATTAATGATTAATCATGATGATTAATTATTCATTATTAATGATGGTCGATTTTAACGTGTGATTATGGTTAGATATTCATTTTTCTTGGAATAGCACAAGAAAGAATTGGGTCATCCTGCCAGAAATGCTCATAATTTAGTTGTGTAGTTTATCACCTTTAAATGTTTTCCTCTATCAGGCTGCAATAAATACATAAATGAATGATCATGTTTGAAGTTCCTTTCTGATACATAAACTCATATAGTAGGTTACACTCCGTAGGCGTGTGTGTTACATTTCAAATTGAGATTTAGCCTATAGCGGCTAGTTGTGCCTCCGCTCTGTGGGTCAGTGCTTGGTTAATGCTCCATTAATTTACTTCTTTCTCCCTCGCCACTGTCTCTCTCTCACACACACACACACACACACTGACAAGGTGATTGATTGAATAAACAGCTGTCAGTAGTTGGAGATAACCTCACCAGCATCACACCACTGTCTTTCAGACAGACACACACACACGCACCTGCAGCAGGGTCCCTGGAGTGAAAGCCACATTACACAGGCTGACACACACACACAGGAGTCATCAGAGGATCATTTATCAGCGTATGCTCAAAACCAGGCAGCTGATGATTCATTAACATCTTGGTCTTTTGCTTTTGGTTTCCCAAATCCTCCAAATGTCATTCACATTTCTTTCAATGTTCAGTTTCTATTTAAGAGCAGAGTGGCCTCGAGAAACCTTTCCCTATGACAGGATGAAAGAACAATGGTCGCAGTGTTCCCATGTTGCCAAAATATCCTCTCCATGTAAAATAAATGCATCTTCTGATTTACATTTCATCATGCATACGTTTACACACAGAGATAGTTTGAGTCCCTTGACTTAAACAGACAGCAAACACATCTACACTGCGGCTACACACACACACACACACACACACACACACCTTTCTCCTATCCATCCCTCTATCCGACCATCTCTTCATCCCTCCTCTCCACCGCGCCGACATTTCATTTGCTTTTCTAAAAGTGACAACCCCAGGGAGCGAGGGGAGGCAGGGAGGGCTAGTGAAAGAGCCTGGTGATGAGTTTTGAGCAGGGCGTGGAGGAGTGCTATTTAAAAGCGCCATGCATCATTGTCAGGGAGTGAGACCACACAAACACACACACACACACACACACACACACACACACACACACGGTCAGACAGACACACCGGAAACACACACGTGCACGGGGTAGCGCGACGCAGCCCGGGTGGCAAACTGAAGTTGACCCCCGTTCCATTTCATCAAATGTCCCCTGAATGAGCTGCACAGCCTCATCTGTTTTGCACACACACACACACACACACACACACACACACACACACACAGACAGACACAGAGCTAGTGATCAGCCTAGTGTCTAGCCTGCTTAAATCACAGCTCACTTAAGGAAAAAACATATCACCTCACCGGGAGACGCGCACACACACACACACCTTGCTGGTCCCATTTGTGTTAATGCGGCCCCTGGTTTTGGGCTTTAGGGCTCATATTTGCCATTATGGAGATGATGGCTTTACGGGGGCCTCTCACCTCACCTTGCGTTGGTCGGGGAGGAGAGAGGGGAGCGCCGAAAATGAAGGCTGACACCTCGGCGGGATTTATTTGATTGTGGATGCGAGGCGGTGTCATTCTGGAGAAGGGGAGAGTTAAGGGGGGGATGAGGCGGGAAACGGGGGAGGGAGTAGGCCTGGACCCTCAGGCTAATTGAAAAGAAGAAGAGGAGACGATGGCGGGGTGAAGGAAAAGGGGAAAGGGGACGAAAAGGGAAAGACAGAAATAAGGGAGAGGAAAAGGAAGAGATTGAGGGGGGGGGGGGGGGGGGGCAGAAGTGGCCCTCTTTCCCTTTCCGTGAATCAAATCAAATTCCCCTTATCGCACATTATTTGAAGAGGTTATCGGGCGCGGTAATGCGGTTACACGCCGGGCCGCGGCTGAGAGATTTCCTTGTTTACCGATGTTGGCGGGTGTTATAGCTAACCGGCCGGGCGGGCGGCAAAGGGGAGGGGGGGGGGAGAGGAGGAGGAGGAGGAGGAGGAGGAGGGAAAGACGAGAAAAGAGGGGCAGCGGGCATAAACACTTGATGCATGTCAGAAAACTCATTTAGGGGAACAACAAGGAGGGGGAATGGAAGTGTGTGTGTGTGTGTGTGTGTGTGTGTGTGTGTGTGTGTGTGTGTGTGTGTGTGTGTGTGTGTGTGTGTGTGTGTGTGTGTGTGTGTGTGTGTGCGCACACAAGGAGAAGACAGTTGTTCAAGGACAGAAAAACAGCCCCTACATGTAGACACTTTGTAATTCCATTTGGGAAATGTGCTTGTGTGTTTTGTGTGCATGTTGCTGTGTGTGTGTGTGTGTGTGTGTGTTGCCCACCAACATACTGTGTGTGTGCCAACTCATAAATCTGGCCCTCCTCTTTTCTGACTCTTATTGTTGTGCTTAAATCCAGTTTACATGCTCGGCGCTCATTAGCTGATTGTGTGTGTAATTTACAAGTGAATTCAATCCCTTAGAAAACGGTGACGCTCATGGCGAGACAAACGTTTCCGCGTCTTTTAAAAGAGGACAAATTTCAAGCAAAACCTTCATTACATTGCTGCTAATCTACAGCCGGTACTTTCTTTGCAGTTTTTGGTTTCAGGAACAGTCCTACACAAAAATCTCCTGTTTCCTGAGAGGCAGGCATGATGGGCGAGATAAAAGCGAAGGGATGACACGCAATACAGGTCATTAAATGGGATTTTGGACCCACAGTGTTGTGAGTACATGGTTTACCTCTTAGCCCAGTGAGCCATGAGGACACCCCAAATGGTTTTTTATCTCGGGCCCCATTGAGAGCGAGTATTGAGCTGACAATCCCTGTCCTCTCTGGAGGTGGCCTTTTACCTCAGCTCATTGTAGTCTGTGACTGGTAGCCTGCGCTATCTAGCATCTATTGATTCCCACTTCATCTGGACCAAAGCAACACAGGAGAGGGGAGAGAGACACCAGGAGACAAAGAGAGAGAGAGAGAGAAGGTGTGTGTGTGTGTGTGTGTGTGTGCAGCAGAGGAGAAAAAGTAAAAAAGATAAAGGATGCTGCTTCAAGTGTTAAAGGGGATTAAACATGCTTCACGATGACTGACATTTGATACATTTCCATCAGCTAAAGAGCTGCTGGAACCCAAACTAGGATTTTTTTTTAATGTCCTATAGTGGTCCTATGTAGTTATCGGTGCACAAAGAAGGAAAGAAGACCGGAAAAACATAGAAGAAGAAGAAGAAGAAGAAGAAGAGAAGAATAAAACAAGGGAGTGAGAAAGGAAAGGAAGGAAGGAAAGAAGAAAAAAAAGGGCCAAACCATGGAGAAAGTAAGGAAGGAAAGGAAGACTATCAGGATGAAAGCAAGGGCAAAACTATACAAATGCAAAGAAAGAAGGGATGGAAAAAAAGAAGGAAGATTCCTCCTCTTTGCTCTCCGCTCTTCCGTATGATCTAGCTCTCTCCGCCTCACCATCTGGTGTCTGTAATTACCTGTCTAGTTGTGTGGGTGTGTGTGACCCTCTCATTATTTAAAACATATAGTGATATAAAAGTCCAATCAAGAACTTCTCTCATATTAAGTATGCGTTATATGAGTAAAAATTCATGAATCAGTCTTCATGATAACTACGAAAACTCAAAAGCAGTTGCACAAAGATATAAGGTATAGTGGCTCTTTAGTGGCTTACACGCTGTATAGAAATGCCACACAACAGGACTT